>NC_133211.1:23986452-24106452 GCF_958299795.1 Porites lutea | reverse complement strand
ATCATTTATAACACGAACCGCTTTGTTTAGTAACTTTACGATTTGAAAGAAATAAATCGATAAGATATAAGCAAAGCACGCTCTACCCCTAGTGTATAAGGCTTAATTTTTGGCGGAAATGATTTGGTCTCATAGAGATAGCTTGCAAAATCCCCGCAGGAACGACCATCTTCGTCTCCTTGGATAAATTGCCCAACTGACGATAAATCTTTTTTACATATTGAAAGGCTTGGAGGTTCCTTTACTTCCTCCAGATTTCCTTTACATAAATTTGGGCGTAGAGGTATTTGTTTGATTATCGCTTCCTATTCATTGCCACCATACAATCAAGGCCTCATTTGTGCTTATAGTTTAAGTACCTCATGCCAAGCCCGTCCAAGATAGTTCCCATCTGTCTGTGCGACAGTGATTAGGGTCTTGATGGTGTCAATGTTCTTGGTTTTAATTTCGTGCAGTCCTGCTGTTGCTGTCAGGAGTGTAAAGCGTGACAGGGCCTGGACAAAACTGTCACGCTCCAGCTGAAATGTACAATGCAAACATGCAAAAAGAGTTTTTCATGTAACGAAAAGTGATCTACCTGCCCTGTAAACTAAAGCATGCAATTGTATTTCCATCAATCTAGCGTTTTTGTGTGAATATAACCGAAAACGTGTGGACGAAGCCTGAGCAATGATTCAACTGAAACAAGGTGACAGCTCGTGTTGACTCATACTCTCCTTGCCAGCACAGACGAAATTTCATTCTGGTTGCCAACCACTACGTCTTATTCTTGTAATTTTTGACAATCATACCAATTTTTCATCCATTACGTAAACGAAGAATTAATTGTAAGTAAAAAAGGACACTTTGCATTACGCCCAATCATACAGGAAATGTAAACTGCAACCACTGCACCCAAAATCATAGATAAAACTCTTAGGACAAATTTGCATTTGTGGGGCTTTTTTCAAATCACACATGCCCAACCCCTTCCCCCACCCCACGAACAAGTGTATCCAGAAGTTTTCCCAACTTTCATCATTGTTGATGGTAGGGTAGAGAAGGAAAGATGCCACGAACATTTTCGACACTTTTGGCACCCAGACATCACATATAATTACGGATACTGCATCACAGTCCCAAGGACATTTGTCCAGAAAATGTCGATTGCAGACTTGACATTACCTGCATTCCAAATATGCATCCAATTCTGATTGCACAACGAATGCCGTCCAAACACAGCGAAGCCACTTGCTGGTCATCCGAATGCTGCAGATTTACACTAAATGCTGCGAGGAACGGACTCCAGGTCACCTGCAAAAACATAAACACAAAATAAAGGTCAATGAAAAGTGCAATATTATATCTCGTTGCAGCCTTCACTATCGGTAAGATCGATAAATTTAAGTAAGGCCAGAGGTAAGCATCGAACACCACATGTGGCAAACAACACCTCGGTATAACGAATGACATTCTTATAAAGTAATTTATGGAACAAAACACTGATGTCTTGTTATTACGAACAATTTTTCCAGTCTCTTGACAGTTTGATATATCGAGATTGCACTGCAGAATAAATACTCACAAAAAGGGGTAAATACCTTGAACATGGGTCTAATATGTTCCACATGAGTAGCAGAAGTGAACGTGGTCTGTATCTGACTCACTCCCTCTATCAGGGTCTTGGCCGTCTGCGCCATTTGCTCCATTTCTTGATAATACAAAAGTCGCCTCTGTTTTTCATTCTGAAGATCTGGAACAAAGAAATAAATAAATTAATATCATTATTGACTGCCTCAAATCCCTCGGCTTATTCGTTTAAACCAGCTAGCGTTGACCAAATTTTTGTAGACGTTAGCGAATATTCGGTAACATGACGTCAGTAGTACAGGCTATTGCCAGAAAAATGGACGGCACTCGAGAAGCCCTGGGTACGTGTTTGGGTTAGCTCAGTGGTTTACGTAGAGCTGAAGAAAATAGCGTTAAACTTTGTGAAGAAACAGCCAAACCTTTGCCTTAAAAACATGGTAAAAACAGCAAAACTACAACTCAGTGGATGGCAACTGCTATTTGAAGAATATCTGCTTCGCTTAACATCCTTTATATCTCGAATTTACCGAGGAACAGAAAAAGTGACGACGAGAACTTAACATCGATCGAGGCAAGCATGTTAACGTATAAATTATTTTGAATGAATAATGAACCAATTATTGGGTTCGCCTATCCTATGCAGATCTCGGATGCAGCTGAACATGCCCAGGCATTGTGAGAAGCTTGTTTACTTTTTAACCAAGGCATAGTTAGTAGAGGAGACTGGTTATGAAAACAAGCAAACATCAAAGAGGAAAACAACGGTGCTGTAGTTTATGTTGGAATCTCCCTGACCGTGCGCAATCCTTTGTTTATTGTGGAAGGTTTGAACCCAGGAGTCATTTCAAAAGTAGGTTGAGTTTGATTGTCCGGGTGAACGTAGTCCTGAATAGGACTGTTGTTGTTGACAGTGACTGACGTTTCGACAAACTGTGCGGTAGTCATCTTCAGAGTCAAAGTGAGCTGTATCACGTCAGTTGATGGTATTAAACTCTGGTTATTGATCTGATTGGTCAATTATGTCGCGATGTTATTGGTCGTCTGTCAGTTAAGCCGTGATATTATTGGCTATGAAGACTCGTAATCTGTAACTGGTGCGTTTCGATCCGTCTATTGTTAGTCAAATTGTCAGTTCTCCAGTCGTTCTCTCGTAGTTAGTTTTGCTTGATCTCGTCAATAAGTCGTTTGTACGGCGCTGGTAACTGTTTGCTACGATTCAGGGGCGTTTGTTCTAAGTTAGTAAACCAGCTTTCTAAAGTAAGACGTTGATAGTAGTCTGTAGAATGCGTTATACATGTCGCAGAGTCCCAATCAATTTTATGTTTCGTCTGTAAATGGTGCTCAGCAATGTGATTGTTGACGTCACCATTCCTCGTCGCTCGTTTGTGTTCGGTCAGTCGCGTGCTTAGGTTTCTGCCGGTTTCACCAATGTAAGAAGCCTGGCAGTCGCAACATTTGATCTTGTATACTGCTCCCTGTCTGTCCTCCGGTATGTCTTTGTCCTTGACATTTGTTTATTGTTCACAAATTGTGACTGAATAAATCAATGCGATGGTAAGAAGTTCAAAATGATAGGAATGCTATTGAACGTTATGTATGGTCAGGTCCAAAAGAGCTAACAAAAAAATATAAAAAAGGAATCTAATGGGTTTCATAACAATTTCACTTTAATAACTTTGACCAAGGCAACTAGAACATTGAGACTTTGAAATGGCTTCCCAAAAAATGAACCCTAACATCGAGTTACTGAAAAATGGATGAGCAGAAATACGAAAAAACCAATGGGCACAGGGTAACCAAGAATTCCTAACAGTAAAGTCAGTTGAACAGTGGTAAAGCACTGTATATGCGTCATTGACCAAGAGTGATGTCAAGATGACTGGATATTGGCTAAGTTCCTCGACTTCAATAAAAAACGCAAAACCGAACGATGCCAAAATCCAGCCATCTTGACCGAATAAGCTTGGTTAATAAAGAATTTATTCAATATTGTATGGCCAAAACGAGAACTTTTTCTTGAGGGATCAAAGCAAGAAATCCTTGCACGCTGGAGTAGCCAATCAGAACGCAGGATTAGTTTCATCTTGCCCGCTGGCGGATTCAGTGTAAGAAAGGTTACTGGAAGGCAACACGTATTTTAGCCCAAGATCCGGTCACTTTAGGACAACCAAGGGTTCAAAATTCCGGATATTTAGTCATAAACATGAAAACCATCTGCAATAACAGTCGTGAAGTAATAAAAAACAACAACGACGAAACGTTCAGCTTATATTTTTGTATGAGGAAGCTTCTGCTACTTACATATAGTGCTGTATCTATTGGTGTTTTTTGGAGCACTTCTCATTTTGATCTCATTCTGTGAAATCTCATCATAAATAGACTCAAGATACTCTTGTGGTAAATCTTTGCTGTCGTTGATTCCTTTGTTCATTGTGATGTATTGTTCCTTTGTTATCTTTCTTTTTACCTGCAAAGCAACAAAAAGTTTTCACCGTGGTTTCCTGTCCCTCGACACTGTATTCACTGAAATATATATTTTTGCCCTATGCACTCAACAAATTATTATGCTAACCAATGAGAGTACACGTACAAGGACAAAACAGAATACAGTCAAGCCTGTATTAAGAGGTCACCCTTGAAGAATGGCCAAATGACCGTTTAAGATAAAAGGCTAACAATTTAATACAGAGGTTTGACAACCTGACTTTATCAACATAAAGAAGATGGTGACGAAGCAAAATATCGATAAAACAAAAATTGACCTCAACGTATTTCTAACTCTTCTTTTGCCAAAAAAAGGGAGTAAAAGACCACTGAACGCCATGTACATGCAGTGTATCAGGGCTTTCAATAAGTACCGACGACCGACGAAACGCGTCGGCTACTTTGCTCAGAGAAGTCGGTTACCTTTTTCGCGTAAGAAGAAGCAATTATGACGTTTTAACATTATCGTAAACAAAAAATATATCTTAGTTAACATCTCAATGAAAACGTAATTATGATGTGTTTTTTAATTCATAAAGAAACACTGGATTTATGGTGCGCATTAGTAATGTCAATATCGTATTTCAGTCAATTTCCCACACCTTTTTACATAGATTTACCCAGAATTTGTTCACTAGCAAATGTACGTAATTGAATTACCGTCATTTGTGTTAATTGCTTGAAGGAGTTGATTGTGTGGCTGATAAACCGAAACTTGAATAAAACAGTTTAGGGCTTAGAAATTTTAAAATTTTGGGGGGAAACAATGGCCCTTAGTTGATACGGTCAGTTACTCTAATCAAACCTGCTGGCTACTTCAATTTTTATTGAGAGCTCTGTGTATCTATTGAACTTGTAACATATACCTTGACAAGGTGATATTTTAATAGAAGTGAAGACTTATGTAACAGAGGTGAGCTCTACAGTAATTAAGAGACAAGAGTGATCGCTTAATAAAGGGTGACCGCTTTAATCAGGTTCGCCTGATAGAGGTCAGGTCTTTTCCATTGCCAAACATTTCAGCCTAGTGCATAGGCAAAAAGAAAACGAGAATGGGGACCACAGATATATATAACAAAATTATCTTTATCCTTTGCCGGAACAAGCAAAGCCGCATCAAGGGAAAGGCAAGACCGAGGCCGTTCCCCTCTGATGCGGCCCGCGGGTGGGAAAGGGTGGGTTAAAAAACAAAGGAGATTTCAAAAGATGAACTAAAAGTGATGTAGCAGATAACGAAACTAGCGCACATGATCAGGGACACAGTTGATGAATAACGAACGGATGCTAATATTTTATTGCCATTGGACTGTATCCAGTACCTCATATTTTTTCAACACTAAGTAACAGTAGTTACCTGGTTATTATGTAGATCAGTTGTCAACAAGATAATGGAGAATGCTAAAACGTAGGCTGCATCAGCACTTGCAAACACTTCATTACTGAAACAGGGAAGTAAATATCACATTAGCATATTATGATACACCTACAAACCACATTTGTCTGCCTTAACTCTTCGGGGGCCCGATTCTTGAAAGTCCCAGTAACTTTTCGGGTCCGAAATCAACTATTCAAATCGAAATATAAAGAGTAAGAGCGCGGATCCTGGCTAGCAAACTACTCCATTTTGTTTCATTAACTGATGGTTTTATCATGTTAGATGTAAAACTATTGAAACCTCGATCTTTAATGTCAACGGCAACAGCTTAACGGGCCCGTTAATTATCGGGACTTTCGAGAAACAGGCCCCAGGTCCCAAGAATGACCGACTACAGTTTTCTTCTAACAGTATCAGTACATAATCAAAATAAAAGGTTACGAGATTTGATAAAATGATCACCAAAGGGAAAGTGCTCCAATTTTTTTAATTAAATTCTCTCAACTACTTCTTTAAGGAAATGAATGGCAATCAGTCTGGAGAATTGCTAACCCGTGAGAAATCACTGCTGTTTATGTTTTAAACATTACTAAAAGATCAGGGCTTCGTTACCCTGGGTTACTCTAGGTTAGCACAAAAACTGAATATAAATTATGAAGCAATTTCTTTAAATTATTTTTGCCCCAAATTTTCTTTTTGGATGCTCTGAAATATCTAGTTAAAATTGACAGAATGAGGAAAATACTTTTGGATTAAATAAACAGGAAACTAGAGTGAAAGTTATCACTAGGTTAGTGATAATTGTCGCTCGAACAACTGGGCCCACAGCATTTACTCTACGTGAAACAAAATTAATACCAAATTCTAGTCAAATATATGGAATGAAGCAATTGGTACACAAGCGTTATGGACGAAGCGTGAGGTCAAATGGGCTGGATCATAGCTAAAATCTTTTTTGCGCAAATAAGAACAAGGCAATTATTCAGCCATCTTGGCCGAACAAGCTTGATCAATACAGGAACTTTCTTGCAGGATCAATCCAGGAAATACCACGTGGGCAAGCTGAGCCTATCTTGCCTGCTCGGGTAGCCAATCAGAATGCAGGAATCGCTGCATCTTGTGCACTTGCGGATCCAGCCATACAATGATTTCAAGTATACACTTTTCCAGTGTCAGAGAAGTTTAAGGCTGCAACCAATCAGGTTAACTAGTATTGCAACGCTGTTCTTAACATTAAACAATAAGAAGCATAGGTGTCAATGTTATTTAGTTATGTATGACGTTACCTTGGATTAGTTTCTAGATATCTACTGGCAAACTTCTCCATGAGACGATCAATTTTCTGAGCTTCTCCAGGGAGACGGAAGTTGTTGAGAAACAGCCGTAAGGCTGTCACAAAGTCCATGTCTGTGAAGTTGAACTTGTCAATGTAGCTATACATCACTTCCCTGCTGAAACTAAACAAAAAACAAAGACACAATCGTCAGGAAAGAAGTTGTGATCATCTGCACATGCTTTACAATCTACAATTAAAAAGGATTCTTATTTTTTTCTAAAAACAATATCTTTGAAATATTTCCTGAAATACATGTAATAAGACTATAGGTGTATACTACAAAGACCAAAAGAAAGAACAAGACAGCATTCCTTCAAAATAACTCTATGAACGAGATAAAATTTTTCCTTTTGACAGAAAGTTATTACAACAACCACTACATCATAGTAAAACGAAGAAAACGCTTACAGATCGTTGTCTCCGATCAGTTCTCCAATTTGATTCTGAAATAAAAAAGTAAGTTCAAAATTCAGTCATAGCAGTGAGACTCTTCAAAATGAATCACACAAACAACTAGAACCAATCAAAATACCTTGTCAAGCCTTTCATCTGTATGAAGAAGTTCTGCAACGTCTTCAGGTTCAGGACCTAAGAGACCATTTTCTTGAAGGTATTTAACTCCTTTCTTTGGATTTTTGTTAAATCTACACACAAAACGATAGTTACCAGTAAGTATCTTCTTATACATTGACACTGTCAAATGGAGATGGGGAGTAATTTTGATGCGACAAAATTGTTAAAAACCAATCTGTATCAGACAAAGAAAAAGAGAAAAGGAAACAGAAAAGGAAAGCAGGGGAACCAGTTTCAAATAAACACAAAAGATATCACTATTAGTTTCATGGAGTGTCATCAAAGGTGTATCGAACTACAGTATCTTGGAGTAAGTACCCTATGCTTTGAAGTCTAAATTTCTGAATACAGCAATTGCATAGGTAAACTTGTCATAACTAGCTGTAGTTAGCGTATTACTTTTCAATTCCTTGTTCCATGAGTCCTTTCATCTCTTTTAGCGATTCAAATTGTTTAGGATTATCAGGTGCAACAGTTGAAGCCGACGAATTTAGTGATCCTTGGCTGCCACCAAATGATTTGAGATCTGATCCAAGGCTGAGTCGATCTCCAGGTAAACTTGTCTTCTCTCCTATTTCTTCTGCGTCTGCTTCAGTAAGACTTGATTTTCTCCTCAAACCAGGTGTATCTATGCCAAGTAAGTTAAAAAATCATAACATGAAACGTGACCATAATATTGCATTAGGATTAATTTCACAGAGAGCAGAGCTTACTTAAAGCAAAAAAAAAAAAAACACAAAATCGTGCAAGACTACACAAAAGGGCACAGCAAAGGTTGTATGCAATGTACTACCATTTGCGTTAATGAATGTACCCACAATGTTTACAACCCCCGCTGTACTGTAGAGACGGGTTTAACCATTGAGACTACAAATTAAATCTTTGAGATAATATTTCATAATTTGCCATGAAATGCCGCCTGGTTAGCTCAGTTGGGAGAGCACCGGTCTGCCAAGCGGGAGGTCACGGGTTCAAATCCCGGCCAGACCAACACTCAGGGTCTTTATATAACTGAGAAGAAAGTGCTGCCTTTGTAATGACATCTGCAAATGGTTAGACTTTCTAGTCTTCTCGGATAAGGATGGGTAGGGATGGCACCTTGCATGGGACCTATGAGTCCCATTCATGCCCACTCCCTCTGGACAGGCCTGTGTCCAGAAAAGCTGGTAAAATTATAATATGGAACAAGTAAGTTATTACGACTTAGTCCAACACAACCTCTTTAACTGGATTTTATTTGGTTGTTGAATACCATAAAAGATTATATGACACACAGCCACGTTTTTATATGTCGGTGGAGAATGACTATAAGTAAATGTACCCTACAGGCTGAAGCCAGTTACATGTAAGTCCATCAAAGAAAAGAGAAGATTAAAAAACATACCTGAGTTGTTAGCCACATAAGAACTAGGGTTGAGATAAAGTTCTCTGCTCCACTCCACCATACATTTTAGTATTGAAACCAAACATTCAAGACCTTTGAGCCGCATACTTTTCTCTTGCACCTAAAATAAAAACAACACACAATGAGTTATGGTGAATGAGCGCCTGCAAAGACTCCAAGACCCTTATTTATTATTTTATTTACTCTATTTTCTCTATTAAAGGTGTGGCTCCAAATAAACACCAGGTTTGAAAGAGGAGGATGTAAATAGGTGTCACACACACTCAATTGTGACATAAACATAAGGTGTAAGAAGAGGATATACCTATGTCAAGAGGGCTTAAACCCCTTTCTTTTTTAATTGAGACAGTATGGAAAGCTAAGAAAACCACCTTGATCAACTTACTGGAGTGGCAGAGAGGACTATGGCTTGCCTCCCTTGAGCTATCTTCGCCAAGTCGCTAGTTAAACGTTCAAAGATGTTTGACAGGGACAGATCACAGTCATAGTTGAGGTAGATGTCCACCACACATTGGGCATCTAAAAAGAAAAAAGGATCATGTCACTGTTCTGCATGTTATAGGTACGCTAGTCTCTTAATTATGTAAGGTAAAAGGTAAAGGCGCACACAAGCCAAAGGCCCAAACGGCCAGAGCTTAACCCGGTTTCCGTAGCATGAAACAAGCTAAGGAGTATTGCTACTCCCCCCTGGACAGGATGCTAGTCCATCGCAGGGTTACCCCCCAGCAGTATGTCACCAGTACCCATTTATACACCTGGGTGAAGAGAGACAAAGTGGAGTAAAGTTCCTTGTCTAAGGTAAAAGTGTGACGGACGAGACTTGAACCCCGGTCCTCCAGGTCCAGAGTTCAAGGTGTTAACCACTCGGCCACACACGCCTCCAATGTTTATGATGTGTACTAGTTGAAATGTTGATTTTAGAAGTATGCAGGAAGCACATTATTTTAGGCTACAAGATGGACATCTTGGCATCTTGAAGCCATTTTGAGATTTTGCACTCTCCAATCTCCTCATCCCCTGATATATCTTATTCTTGAGTGATCCTTGTAGAGGTAAAAGCACCAACAAAGAAATTAAGTGGGCAGAACAGGGAAATGGGGAGCAAAATCTGTGATATTTCAATTTGAAAAAGTGCCTGAACTTTTTTGTCCTTGATTGAAACATGCCAGAAGTCTTCCATGAGACATTGAACAGCCCCTTTTCAGTAAGGCCATTACAGGCTCAGTAGCACTTGAAAACAAGCCGAGAGGAGAACTGGAGAAAGGCAAGAAAAGTCTTTACTTCCCCTGTTGGGAACTCAGACACTTTCTTTCCCAGTACTTATGCTAATTTAACCTTGGTCAGTAACATTTGCCAGGCAGCGCCGATATCCTTGTCCTTGGCCCCAAACGGACTCAACAACCTAAGAAAGTACGTTTTGAATTTCCTTTCATCTTGATTGGCAACACGACAATGGCATTTTTAACAGGCCAATCATGACGGGTACTCATATCCTGATACACAGCTGTGGCCCACAACAAGGATTCCAGCACTGTTTCGCAGATGGACTTAACCAAGGTTTAGTTTCATCTGGGACACAGGTTATGCTGAAGGCTACATCTTTAGAAATCAAGTATAGCACAAAATTTATAACACGTCACCAAATTACACTGTATGTGCACACCTGAGCATATTCTTGTTAATGCCTGCATAACCATCCACTTGTGCTGAAATGAACTGGTTGATGTCTCTAGGATGTTAAGAAAGATCTCCTTGAAAAACACCTGCAAAACAGAAAGAAACACATAAAATACACCATGGCTGAGGAGAGCTGACCGACTGATGGAGTGATATATTAATTATAATTCGCTGACTTGCATAATTTTCCATAAAGAATTAACTTCTGACTCCTAGGACTGACTGACAAACTGCATCAGTGATAAAACTAAAGAAAAACAAACAAGAATGCCTGGGTACGAACCTCTATCTGCATTTTGAGATGTGTTTTGAACGACGACAGCAGTGTTAGAAAGATTGCTAAGGACAGTTCAAAAACAGCAGGAACAGAGGAAACACCATTCTTGGACAATGCTACACAAAGGTATTGTTTAATGGCTGTTACAAACATCTCATGTGTACAAAACACCGGTCCTGCATTCTGAAGACAGGACAGCAACAGTTCCAAGGACAGAATCTTGGATCGCAACTCATGAGACCTGCAACAGGAACAGTTACATACAATTGGTTATAATAACAGTAAAATCACTACAGGCTACAACATCACATTTCTTACTTTGCAAACAGAGCAAAGAAATTTTAAAAACAAACAGCATTCCTTATTTATGGAAGTAGCCTGCAAAATTGGAGAATTAGTTTTCCCCACTCGGCACATCCCCGGATATCAGATAGGAGAATAGCCTGAAGATGACCTGTGGACCACAGCAGGGTGGGGTAGCAGGGTTTGAAAAAACGTGAATTCCAGTTTGTCCTTTGGGCAAGCAGCTCTCTTATTTTGCTTGCCCAAGGCCACTTCTTGCTCATCTTAGTAAATAATTTTGTTAGAGGATGACTTGCCCAGACCCTTGCCCATTAGGTAAGTGAGCTTTAAAAGTTACTTGCCCAGAAAGAAAATCTACTTGTCCTGGACTACTGAAGAGGACTTTTTTCGAGCCCTGGGTAGGAGTGTACAGACTGTATGCGATAGACTTTCTAAAAGTCCTTTATCTTTTTCCTGGTTGGTTACACCATTTTAAAGGACTTTTCCTGTTTGTCAAGACAATTCACCAATAGGAGAGTGAGTGATATTTGACATAATTCTCGACACAGCACATGTCATTCATTTTTCCCATGTGAATTTATCATATGATACAAATCCATTCAGGTGAAACAAGTCCTTGCTGCATGACCTCATTGAAGCTCGCTTCGCTCGATTTCAAGAACTTATGAGAGTGGTTGACTTGTAGCAAGTCTATGTATGAGGGTAGTTGACTTTCAGGCTCTTACAGCTGTAGCTGATGCCTGACATTTCTTTGAGAGAATCATAATTCAATACTTTAAAAACTTCTGACTTCTGTTACATCCAGCATATGGAGAAATTTCATTCCTGGAATCATTATTTTCAGAGTAACCTGAATAAATAAAAATGCTACAGCCGTGATATGTCTCTCTACTGTATGATCACTGAACTTACTTAGGATCTAGGGGTGCATCAGAGAGGGGTTTCATTGAAAGTTTACACAGGGACCTGAACACAAGAAATGCATCTTTCTGAGTGACATGAGAGAACTTGGCAGCCCCTGATGCTTGGCTGTTGACAGATGTTGATGATGAGCTTCCCTCTGCATCAGTACCAGATTCACTCTGAGTGTCATCATGCTCATCAGATATAGGAATTGCCATCTCTGTTGATGTTGGTGACGGAAGACCATTAACAGTGGGGGTTTCTGGAGATGTTTCAGGAACTTCACCATTTGAGATGATGCTCTGATCTGGTTAAAAAGAGAAACAGAGGGAAACAGTTAGAGATGCAGTGGAAATTCCAAATTTATGCTATATCTGAAACCTTTCCATTAAATGTAACTGCTAATAAAAATAATAAATAAGTTTTGTTGCAAATATTAATTTTACAAGCCTCACAGAACTGCCAACTCCTAACATTTCCACAGTTTTATACGATGATATGACAATGAAAAACATACAGTAAGAGTTATGACTGTCTATCACTGATTTTTTTTCTGAAAAACAGATAGAATTAGGTAATTCAGCAAGGCACTGTAACTTTTTGCCTCTAATAGAATTCTTTTTTCTTTGCACCTGACTATCCACAACATAATCTAAATTGGTTTCTTAGTAAAGAGCTGAATTGGCATATAATCTGCAGGGAATCATAATACAAAAACAGCTGAAACTCATTGAAATCTGTTTGGTTTCAAGAACAATGATAGTTTGATTGACTGCTAAAATTCCATGAGACATGCACTTGTCGTTGAAGTACTCATTATCAGGAAACTAATGCAAAAACCGTGAATGGTTTAAGTTTTCTCCATACATGTACCTGATGGGCTTTCTGAATCTTTAGTCTTATCACCATCAACAGGTTTATTTTCAGTGGAAACCTCACTGCTGTCATCCTCTACTGCTGTTATGTTCTGTGAACTCTCCTCAGCAGTGCCGCCATCAACTTCACACGCTGTTTCTTTTTCCACCTCACCTTGCTCAGTAGACTCTGCCATACTATCATCACCCCCTTCAGGACTACCGGTTTGATGAGTTTCTTCAACTAGTGTCTCTTTAGTACCATCCTCAAGCTGGTCATCAGCTGTCAAAGAAAAGACAGCACTGGTTTGTTACTGAATGCACGTCAAGCATTCTAAGAGAATTGCTCTCTTTGTAACTTGTGTCCATTACCTAATTCCACAATGGGCTCTTCAAATTAATAAGAATCACAATTCAAAAGAAGGTTGCATTTTGATTATGTTAGTTTGTCAAATAATCAAAACGTGAACCTATTCGGTAACCAGTTACATCCATACCAAACCAATCAACACATATATTTGTTCAGTTCAAATTACACATAATATTAATTTAGGTTTGCACTTTGTAACACAAATCATACTTTGTGCAACCCTGTCAACTGCCACTTCAAATTGATAACTGAACAAAAAAATGTAAAACATGTAATACTGAGTTCCCATAGTTTTCCATGACACCACTTTACCGAGATGCAACTAACAGTACATGCATTAACAGCATGTACAGAAAGTCGTGTCTGATAGCCCGTGGCTAGTGGATTTTGAGATCAGACTAGTAAATTCTTTTGTTACCTTGCCCGAAAGGCCAGTGAGGTTTTGGAGGGGCAATTTCAAATTACAGAAGTAGTGTAAGACAAAGTCCTTACAAATTTATGTGAACCAAAAGCCGTTTTCAAGCTGATCAGAATAAGTGAAATCTGCAAAAACTAGTACAGTGTATCTCCTAAAGCTCTTGTTAAATTATAGCTGATAATCATGAATTAATAAAGCATGAAATAAATTAACTAATTGGTGAAATTAACTAATCAATATTAATGTTTATTATCATGCTTGTCAAAAATGTTTAAACTGTCTAGTTAAAATGACTTCAACTAGCTTCAACTTTCCCAAAGGGAAGCTGTCAAACTGACTTTTTTGCCCTCTGATTGGTGACATCAAGGATAACGACATGTTCCAGAATTTCGTTGGTGGATTTTCACAAATTTACCTTGCAAGTCCACCCCTTCATCTACATCATTGTCAGTCCTTTTACTTTCTGCTGCAGTACTGCTGTCTGTATTGCTTGCATCTTTTGTGTCATGGTTCTGCTCTGATGACCCTGCATCCATTGGATCAGACAGGGTGGAGGGAGTTGATGAACCAGTGTCCCTTTCAGGGGAGGACACAGACTGCGACTCTGTTGTTTCAGAGGGGGTGGGAGTTGAACCTGTTTGCACACTTTCTTGATCTTGCCCTGACTCTGTCAATTCTTCTTCCACAGCCTATAAATCAGTTAAGTACAATATGTTTCTTTCATTCAAAGTGTTGATACCAGATATGAGTAACGATATTTAACCATTACTGAATTCAGCTTTCATATCATCTGAAGAATTATGGCCATCGAGGAGGGTGTTGTATCAGCCAAGGTGGATAACACCCTCCGAGATCTCCATAATTCTTCAGATGATACGAAAGCTGAATTCAACAATATTGTTCTATTATTCATTCACAATATTAATAAGAAAGTGATAATTATGGCTGGACAGTCCTGATCAATAGTGAAATTGTCTTTACTACTGGACTGATCTGACCAGTCAGTTCTGACAAATTGTAAACACCTTTAGTCTGCCTGCCTTTTTATGGAATTCATAATTCATAATTCAAGGATTGTAGATGAAAATTGGGACATTTCATGGGATTTAAAACTTCATTCCACTGTGGTCAGCAGACATACTTACAGCTTGAGCTTCCATCCTTTGAAAAATCACACTTATCATCTGGCTAAGGGTAGCTTTAGCTGTTGTTTGGTTGATCAGATTACGACTGGCTAAGTAAATATTGTAACACGTTCTCACTGCTTGTAAGAGAGTTCCTTCATGAACTTCACATGAGTTTGAAGTAACAGCAGTCAGTAAAGCCTGGACACAAGAAACAGATCACAATAAATTCAATGAAGAACATACACAGACAAAGGTCTACCATTTTGAAGGACTAAAAACTCAATAACAAGAGAGATTGATCTGCAGTGGGCACTTTTATCAGCCAAAAACTTGGTGCGTTTCATGTAAATGTGTTGTTTAACACTCTCTCTTTACTTATAACACTACAGCAAAACTTTTTTCAATGAAATTTGAAGTGTTACATGGTAAGTTTGTCAATTTTAACTCCTCCAAAGCATAATGGATAGTAGGAGATATTATGGATAATGGGCGATTCCAGAAAATATCCATACCACACCAAAGCCATCTTTTTGGAATTCCAAGGGCAAAGGGTGGAGGGGGGGGGTCCATTGAACTGGAAATCCGAGGACATGGGGAGATACTTACTGTAAGATTGGAATTCCGAAGGCATGTGGGGGGGGGGGGGGGGGGGTTAGATCTGGAATTTCCACAGGGAACAGACAAGAGGCTATACCTTGAAAATGCATATTTTATGGATTTTAAAATCAGTTTGCAAATAAAGCATGAACTGGCAACATTGCTGACGACCGCGGAAGAAGGATACAAGACAAGTATCCATCAATCAGTGATGTTGTCCTGTTCATTTGTAGAAGTAAACCAACAAAACATGGGTTGTACAACAATCTCCAGGAGCCATAATGCTATAAAACATCCTTTTTTATCTTGTGAAAACAGCCTCATAAATTGTTTTGTCCACTAAATGTGAAAAATGGTCTTTTGATCAAGGACACCATTTAAATTTTTGAAGCTTGTAGGATTGGGAGCAACTGCTGATCCCGAAGGCTCAAATCAAGATGGCGGAAATATACATTGGACATGTTCATCACAACAAATTCTTGTTTTAATGTTCCATACCAGTTTGAGCCACTGTAAAGTTAATGTAGGTAGCATCTGTTGAACAGCGGTAAGGAGAAAAATTTCTGTTTTTTTAATTTTCATTTTCATTCACTTATTTCTGGAGTCAATAAATTTCATTAACTTAGAGAACCTTAATGATCTGAAGCTGTACTCCCTCATCAGTCTGTACTCCAACAAAACAGCTACAAATAGTTTCCACTATCCTGTCTAGAAGCTTTTTTGAGGGTTCAGTGCTATCTGGGATGTCACCAGCTAAGTGTCCATAAGCTATAAGTTTCTATGGAAAAAATTCAAATGAAAATAACAGTCATGGTAAAGTAAAATAGTGTTTGATAGAGTATGCAACATTACAGTATCAGTAAAGATTCAAGACACTCTTATCTGCTGAATTTCTCATTGTCATGCTTCCATAGGGTAGCCACTCACTTCCAGAAAAAAAAATCCCTGAATTTTCCTTTAAATAATTTTTTTGTTGCTGAACTTCGAATTCAATTTTTTTTCAGCTTCTTTTGCCAGCCATGGTTATTCTTTTCTTGTTTGTGAATATCTTTACATTTTGAAAGGAATCTAGACATTTTTAATAGCATTTAGAGCACAGTAATTTTCTGTAAAAGTAAACCCCGCAACTAAGAACCTGTTAGGCTAAAATTTGCCCCCTTTATATAAGAACCTGTTGAGCCTAAAATTTGAAATGGGTTCCTGGTTTTTTTCTTAAATCTATGAACAAATTCTGTACACTTAGGCAAATAAGATAAGTCGACATTCAGAATCGTCTTTGGAGACATGGGTGCCTTATCACTCTAACCGCAATGTAATGGTATGTAGGTTTTATATGAGGAATAAGCTGAACCACTGAATACTCTTAGCTATATTGTATGTTTTTTCTTCAGAAAATAAGAATCTATTTAAGAATCAAAATAGGCTTAACTTTTGCTAACTAGCATTTACATAAGAACCTGAGGTTAACTTGGAAAAATCCAGGTTCTCACTTGTGGGGTTTTAGTGTATTAAAGTAATTATTTAACTGAAAGCAAACCCTGCTTTTTTACTGACTTTGCCATGAAATACAATTTTACATGACTTTTTCTATTTTTTTTTTCACAACTTTCGAAAAAAAACTGTTTTTCTGAATTTTTGTTACCTAAAGTAAAAAGTAAATAATTCTAACGACAAACAGTATTACCCTAATTCGCTCTTTGATATTTGTTATAAACACAAATTAACAGTACCTGCAGGCAGTCCAGTGCTGTCACAACTATTCGAGGACATTTTGATTGGCAAGCAAGTTCAAAGGGTAAAAAATATCTATCTGCTTCAATAAAGGGCTGCTTTCCCTTGGGTGGAGGAAGGGCAGATGATGGACTCTCGTCACTACACAATTAAACAAAGACAACAACACCTTATAAACAGGCAAGAAAGACTTTCTGCTTATAACATCTTACTCCTTATTGTGGAGAAAAGATCCCCAAACCTCAGTAGCCCCCTGTTCAAGATGAATCCAAATTGTTTATGAAAGAAGCTTTAAAAAAATAATTCTTTTGATACTTTCTGTGGTGTCAAAAAAATATCACTATTCTGCCCATGGAGGGACATTGGAAATTCCAAGAGGGATGAGGGTCTTCAAGGCCAAAATTTTGAAATGGAAAAATTGTTTTATGAAGGGAAAATTATATTACTAGTGGGGTGAGTGGGTGTTAGTGGTGGGGGAGGCTGGTATCAAAACCCTCTATGGGGGGCATACACATTTTATGAACCAACACATCAAATACAAAAATAAAACACTAAAAAACTGGATGATGTGACATCTTAACACATCCTGTAAAATACAAAAGAATATCTTGCCAATTAAAACATATAGTGTTCTTTCAAGTGGGCCATAAGAGGTCAAGATTAATTTGCAGTGAACTATTAAATGCACCAAAAGTATACTTGGTACAGTTGTACATACATAAAAGCTCAAGGAACTTATAAAATGCACCTAAACAAAATGTTTGCCCCAACATGCAGGGGTAAATTTTATAAATCAAATAGTAATATATGAAACCATACCTGCCATCTGCAATAACAGCTTTTTGAGATTTGTGAATTTCTTCTGAAAAAAGAAAAAACATATAAAAATGCACATGTCCTGATACTACTTGTTTTAATGCTGTGGATCAATATTGTTAGATTTGAAAAGTTTTCAAACAAGTTCACTTAAACCATAATACTGTGAAAGGTTTGAACCCAACAGTCATTTCAAAAGTACAGTGGAACCCCGTTAATACAACCACCTTCGGGCCATGGAAATTTGGTCGTATTAACGGGGTGGCCATATTAACGGGGTAGGGTCAAATTATGGTGCAAAATGCTTTTAAACTACATTCTACTACATGTATAGCTTTAATCCGTTATAAATCAACCTTTTTGCAGTTAATTAACAACCTTACAACCGCAATTCAATGCAACTGAACAATGTAACAGTAAACGAAACTGAGTAATGAGAAAAAACACTGACTTCTTTCAGTTCCTTGTTATGAAATGAAAGGGCTTGTGATTTGTCTCGAAGAGCCGTTTTCTTTATTGTAGCTCACAACACTTTCACAATTATTACAAAGTTCAAAGTTCTGGGAGAAAAGAAAAGGAAATGGACTTGAAGAGAAAAGCCACAGTGGAGGGCAGCAGAAACAAGAAGGCAAAATAACTTTGAGAGCCTCGAAATGCTGCAAAGTGAAGTCTTTCAGATATTTTGTATTATTTATTCATGCATCATTTTTACTGCAATTACAGCAATTTACCAAATGTCATGCTAACCACTAACACCTTTGCCTAAAAACATTCAATAAAATATTAGTAATGGGTTATTGTTTGTCAGATTGTGTCTGTTTTCATTCAGCAGCCCCACAAAGCATTTTGACTGATCGTATTAACAGGGTAATTTTATAAAGAAAATAACGACTCAGGACTCCCAAAGGTGGTTGTTGGTCGTAATAATGGGGTGGTCGGATTAACGGGGTTTTCAGATAATAAAATGTGTGGGCTTTTATTCGGGCCACAAAAAAGTGGTCGCAATAATGGGGTGGTCGTATTAACAGGATGGTCGTAAGGCGGGGTTCCACTGTAGGTTGAGTTTGATCGTCCAGGTGAGTGTAGTCCTGAATAAGACTGTTGTTGTTGACAGCGACTGACATTTCGACAAACCTTTGCAGTAGTCATCTTCAGATGGATCGAAACGCACCAATTACATTATGAGTCTTCATAGCCTATAACATCATGGCTTAACTGACAGATGATCAATAGCAATGTGACGTAATTGACCAATCAGGTCAATAACCAGAGTATAATAGCATCAACTGATATGATACAACGCACTTTAACTCTAAAGATGACTACGGCACAGGTTGTCGAAACGTCAGTCACTGTCAACAACAACAGTCCTATTCAGGACAATGTTCACCCGGACAATCAAACTCAACCTACTTTTAAACCATAATCTTAATCAAAATTGACTAACTGATCAGGTTTGACAATTTTAAAACCAAAGAAAGACTTGAGCCACATCAATAGCACTGTGTTTCCTCAACAATATCAAAAGTGAATAAACTTACAGCTCAAAATTGTGTTGATATGGCTAGTATGTTGTCTCTATGAACAACAGACTTACAGCATAACATGTACATTGCTGATTTGAAATATTTAGAAAAACCATAATCACTACAACAGTACCCATTATTCTTTTACGATACAGACAAATCCAAGATAATAATTACAAATATTACAAAAAGTAATGCATGTCTACTGTGGGCGCAAAAAGATATTTCTTTTGCTGAAATGTTGCAAAACTGTGCAGTCATAATAATGTTATTATAAGTAGATATCAATAAAACCAAGTTTACTCAGTGTGATGTTGTATTAAAATTTGGTGGTAAAATGTCATATGTTCCTATTTCTGATCTTCAATATCCTGCCAATTTATTGTCTTCAGATCAACAGTGGATTTGTAATGCTTATGTAGACAAAAAGTTCTAAGAATAGTAGCATGAGAAAATCTCAAACGTCTTAAGATTTGCTTAAAGCTGTTTTCAAAGACAAACTCACAACTAAAAAAATGCGTGGTAAACATGATATTCACAACCTTCACCCCCAAAAATATTGTCCTTGATTCTTTATGATTAAAATAGTTATAAAAATAATACTGTTACTTTTGGCTTGATACATTCAAAGCTACAAATTTGCAGATGTCTTTGTGTAAAACTTTCTAACACATTGTGCAGTGATATTATATAAAATGTCATGACAGCATTAACACCAGTTCAGTAACAGAAAGTTATTGCAATATTGATCGCTGACAGATACTTTCAAATAGGATTTTAGAACTAGTTCATGATCATGGTCAATTAATCATTTTGCAGGAAGTTACTCTTTGTTATTGTCAAGAGGCAAAAACTCGGCGAGCTACTTTGCTAAAAGAACTGTTGCGTTGCCTGGATCGAAGCGAAGCAAAGCGTGACCAGATTAGAATTTCAAATAATCAAATGCCATCCTGATCTTAACCAAGTTCTTGATCAATACAACTTTATTATGAATCGCCTCTGAAAAGCGCAAGAAAGGACACCAACTTTGATCGCCGATAACATAAGAAAACACTCAAAATAGGCAATTGTCAGCTATAATGTGCCATCTGCACCCACACCTGTTTTGAAGAGTGAATTTCTTATCTTTGAAAATCAAGCTACAGAGTACAAGCTGAATTTAAGCAAATAACCAGGGTACAATTGACTCTGACAATCAATCCAAGCTTAGATCTAGAGATAATAACTGGCAGCTGTGTAAAATATCTGAAATAGACTGTTTTCTCATTTTCCGTGTCTCACCTAGAGCTACTTCGCAAGCCTTCTTCAGTTGCTGGTGATATGACTTCTTCGTTTCCTTGTCGTTCAGTATCTTCTCTAGGGCCCGTGTAAGAAACATATTTTGTGTTTTTGTGTTCTCATACATGGCGATTGAGTAGAATTACTCTTGGCGGCGATCGCCGGTGTCTTTCCGTTTCTTAGAATGATAAGAAAACCATTATTTTTCGGAAACAAACACCAAGGTTGCAAATCAACTCATCTCGGCCGCCATCTTGTTCTCCGGATGTAGTCACGTGAGAGGTAGTCGTTGACGTAGCAGACCCAGTCTCCAAAAACACATCACCAAGAATGACGCACAAATCGACGCGGACCGCAAAATAATAACTATTTTTGTAATATGTTGAAATGTTTTTAAAAGGTTCAGATTTCTGTTTAAGTGACGAGAGAAACATCCTTGCTCTTGAGAAAATTTGTATTTGAAGGAATTGAGTTGGGTCAGTTGGCTTTACTCCGCCCATTGTTCAATCAACTTGATGTCACCTAAGCACTATCAAATGTGACAAAAAATTTCCCGAAAGCTTTTGTCGACAGCTTCATGTCTGAACATTAAGAGTCCAAAAATTCCTCTTTCCCCCTACCCGCGTTAGCGTTCGCCTCGTTTCAGCCGTATTTGATTACAGTCTTGGCTAGTTAATGGCTCAGTCAATTCCAAGCGTGCCCATCCAACCCCCCCCCCCCCCTAGAAATCCCAACCGCTCTGTTCCACTCGTTTACAGACACAGACCCCAGTTTCTTTTTTTGCTACTTAACCCATATCTACTTGTACCCAAGGTTTCTTTGGAAAAAACAATTCAGAAGACAAAATAAAGAAGTATGGGACAACGCACAGGTAGCCTGTGAGAGCATCTGGTTTTTTCGGCTTTAGTTTCACCCGCCGGAGGGAGAGAAGCGACCACCGGAAATACGTCTGCGGTTCGCAGGCTAACGTACAGGGCCCAGTTGTTCGAACACCGGTTAGCGCTAACCCTGGGGGTTAAATATTAACCCGGGTTTCTTTTTCTTGTTATCGAAAGCACTTTCTCGGATAATTTTCTCTATTCTTTTTAGAGTATCCAATCATTAAATTGTAGGTAAAGAGAATTAAACTAGATTTGCTCTTTAAGCTCTCATATTTGAGTTCAAATTTCGCACTAACCCAGCTTCGAACAACCCGGCCCAGGCCGCTGCCCTTTTTAACTGCATTCTCCATTTCTCACCTTTCTCACCTTTCCCAGTCTCCCTCGCAGCCGTTTTTGTCTTGTCACGCAACGGAGGGAGGAGCGTTGCGTGACGAGAAAAAACGGCTACAATAGAGTCTTTAGCTACGTGCAAAGGGACCCAACAACTCCCAACATTACCAACAATGTTGGGAGTTGTTGGGTCCCTTTGCACGTAGCTAAAAGTTTGACCGGTTTCAAACTTTGCACAACGACTCCCAACAACATGCACCAGGGTGTGCAAACCGACGCAATATATGTAACAACCAACAATGCTGGGCGTTGTTGGCCAACAATAGAGAGATTAACATTCAAGTTTACGGCAGACTGCAAATATGAGATTGAAGTTGAGAAACTGTTTCAAAATAGCAAATGAGCAGATAAAAACAGCTTAAAACAATTCTTATGTATAGAACTGGCGTGAATCTACCGATTTCCGTGTAATTATAATGAACAGCAAACGACAAAGGGAAAACTTGGTCACATCCTGTCACATGGTACAAACTAACGTTTGCCGTATACCGCGAACACGACTCTAAATCTCTCTAATGTTGCGTCCGTTGGCAGAGGGCTTAACTTTTAGTCCTGGGTTCACTAAAGCAAACCTAAAAACGAGGTTATACTCCTCGTTCACAGTATTTTTAGGCAACAATAACAAAACTAGGACGAGTAAGTGCAAAAAATCTAAAACGTTATACTTTATTCATTTTACGGCTTAAATCTAATAAGTATATGTAGTGTTATTGCGTAATTTGCCATAACCCGGTTAAGACCCAAAACACAAGGTCGGTCGCACTCGCAGTTTTTAATTCCTCTAGTGCAGCCATACCCTGCGCGCAGAGGCCCTTCGATCTTCCTAGATAAGTCGGGAAGAGGAAGGGACTTATCTAGGAAGATCGAAGGGCCTCTGTTCGCAGGGCACTGCAGTCACAGTCAATTTGTAGTAGAGGCGCAGTTACTTTTTTCCATTTTTTTTTAAGTATCCCCAAAGCATATGGTTTTTCTTCAGTTGTCTATGTTTTTTAAGCTTGCCGGATGCAATGACTTCTTCAAGTTTGTCGTAAATATCCTGCAGTTTTCCAGCGAAATGTCTCTCTTTTTTAGATGTAGATGTTGATTTATTATGAACTGTTTTCTTCAGTTCTTTTGTTGTTGTTGTTGTTGAAGGTTTAGCCGGGGCCTCAATTGTTTGTTTACCTTGCACAGTCAACAACTTAACAGATTCCTGCGAATTTAATAATGGAGCTGCCTCCATAGCATTATGGTTTCTAGTTCTATCAGACTGTTTAGCAGGAAGCCATTGCCGCGAGTTAAGATAATTCTGCTCTACAACATTTTCGTCAGCATAATCACGGTTCAGTCCTTCGTTGGCTGGTTCAAAAAATCCATTTTTTGCTCCATATTCCACTGGATAGGTGTTATAATTATTATTATACTCATAAGAGGGATAATAGTATTCTTGCTCAATACCCGATAATGTTTTGTCCCATACAATATTTTGTAATGGTGCTGGGGCGTTATAATCTACTACGTTTTGTCTGGCCATTATCTCTTCATCTCCTTGTGTGTCGTAATGTGCTAGGTTCTGCCCTCCTTCTCTATAGACATCATATGCAGTATTTAGTTCATTTGCCTCTGTGTTTGGTGGTAAACTACTTTTCATGGCCGCTCTGTCAGGGTATTTATTTGCGGTATATTGAAAATCTTTATTTGTTTGAGGTTTAGCTTGCGAACTACTCAACTCAACCGTTTTATCAACGGGTTCTTCTACTTTTTGTGTATGCAGAGATTGTTTTTGTAAAAAGGCCGTAGAATGAGTGGGTGTACCCAAACCTTTATCCTTGTTTGTCCCTGTGAAAGAATAAATTGACGGTTTGTTCCCTCGCGAAATAGGAATAGTACTTGTCTTTAAGGTCTTGATCTGGTGTCTCTGTATTTTTGCTTGATGAGCTGATTGATTTTCTTTGAATTTCCTTTTACCACTACTTGTCCTATTTCTGTTACTAGGTGACGAAGTTAACGAGGAGTTGTTCTTTCTTCTAAGAAAACTGGAACTATCGACATTACTATGGTAACCAGGTTTATGCTTTGCATGGACCCTTCTTCCCATTGTGCTTGGTTCAAGAGGGTTTACACGGTCTATTTTTTCTTTGACAGGAAACTGAAATGTAGTGTGCTTGAATAAAGCAACTACAGGATTTTTGGTTACTCCACAAATGTTGTTTCTCCAAGCGAGTTTGATGTAGCCGTCAATACCCCAGGAAGAAGACCATGAATTCTTAACCAGCCAATAGGGAACTCCATTCTCTTTACCATAACCAACGACTAGAACTGTGTGCCGAGTGGAGCTGTTGTCTGTAATAAGGATAAACAAAGACAAATGGATATAATAATTACCAAAGCTTTAGGTACGTGACTGCACTCTAAAATTTACAAAACTGGTTATTTCCTTGATTAAGTTGAGTTTAGTTACCGATTCTTTTAGTCATGATCGTACTTTAAAAGACTCAACAACAATCAGATTGTCGCTCAGCCTTTCTATTACCCCGTGGAAAACTGTTTGCAACATTCACTCAGTGAACAGAAACCGACCATGTAAATTTGCGATATTACCGATGATCTTAAGTAGCTCAAGACTGTACAGGACGTTTCTTTTCTTAACTAGAAATACAAGGCTCCCGCCCATGCACAGTTGTTTAAAAGTTGGATAACGTTATCCACTGCATAAATCTATCTAGTGGATAGCACAATTGGTTTCTCTAATAACACTTATACGCTGGATAATGATTTATCAGTTGGCGGGATACCGCTATCCAACGTTTTATCAAAGGGTTCTGATGTATAAATTTTATCTGAATACGCACGCGCTTATTTGAGACACTGAACACACGCACTAAGCATAATACAGAATCAGCATATTTATCTAAACAGACTGACCACACTCTGGGTTGTCATAGATTCCCCAGCTGTAAAATTTCAGCGACAGTGGCCTCTGATTTATTGACACGCACGCTGGACCATATTTGGCTATCGCTCTCTTTAGAGCACTATTGTTGTACTTTGGAACGAATGCAAAGGCGTCTATTTTTACTCGCTCTTTGATCCCAAGTGTTTCACATGTCCCCTCCTGCGTTGAGAAAAGAAGTAAAATCAGTTACAAGGGCTCAATTCTGATATTCATTATTTCGTCGTTGCGGATCAGATTCTTTAAGACCCAGAGGGAGGGAGAGTGCGTTAAGGAGGAGTTGGACTTATTTACCCCGTTGGTTTCAGTACGAGTTCCTCTTAAAGGCTGGAGACAAAGGACAAAAAAACTCCGTGCTTTAGAAGGGAAATAATCATAGCCAAAGGTGGAGAGTGATACAGATCACTCAAGATATTTTATAATAGCAGAAATTTACGCTAATAATAACATGGTCCTGAAGTTAATGCCACTTTGTTGTGTAAACCTTTTTTTCCTTGCATTTGCTCATTTGTTCTTCGTATTTTTAGAAATCGATTTGAACGTGTCGAGTATAGTGTGTAAAATATGCCCTGCCTACCTTAAACAACAAAATAGTAATATATTGTAACGTCACAGGATTAAAACTGAAGTTATGCGTCAACTCTTTCCAAACTTTCCCCCGGCTAATTTGTCTCCAACAACACTACTACAGTGTTAAAAGCAAACTTTTTCAAGGACGTTTTTTTACCGACGTACGTTAACCGGAAGTGGACGCCTTGATTTCTTGGGCAGTGGTTTTGATTAATGTTTTGGGAATATTGTCTCTATAAGAGTAAAGACACTTCGTCAAGGCATAAAGGCATATTAAAAGGGAAAAGATCTACTTGACTTTGATGTAGTAGAAAAAATCATCTACATTTTAGCAGAAAATATTTCTATTTTGCAGTGTAATTTCCAATCATGTCTTACCTGAG
Source organism: Porites lutea (assembly GCF_958299795.1). NCBI lineage: Eukaryota > Metazoa > Cnidaria > Anthozoa > Scleractinia > Poritidae > Porites > Porites lutea. The sequence goes on along the minus strand of NC_133211.1, from coordinate 24,080,677 downwards.
CCAAATATGGCCCATAATTCTTTGCCTTGGCCACTCCGTTCATGTAAATCCAACTAAGTGCTTTATTGTACCATCCTCCTCTACAACCATGGTTCCCAGATCCCCATGAGCAGTCAATAACCTGCTGTGCAGAAAGTTCAACTAACTGACCTGTCTGAAAAGAGAACAGCAATAACTCAGTTATCATATAAAGGCGTGCTTCAGACTGCAAAGTTCTGATGTGGCAAATCTTGTTCATAGGAGCAAAACCAATCTATTATTTTTTTGTTGTTCAGCATTCAGACTCTGCAAATGTCAAGTCCGCCGTCTGGGAGGAACCTTGAGGCATTTAGAACACATTTGACAGATTTCCTTTTGAACTTCGTTAATGTACTAAACTATGAACTGTGCCATGTTACTAATTGAGATCAGAGAAGTTTCCAGGACATTTCTTCCCTCCCTTTTGGCTTAGAGGCGTCTTTATCTAACGATGTCAAAAACCGAACCTAGAACATCCAGTTGCAAAACTAGAAACAGGAGAAAATATACCTGCCCCGGTTTTTCAGACGTTGGACAGCTCTATCTCCTGAATAAGTCTCTATCCAGCAGATAATTATTAGGAAAACCAACTGAGTTATCCACTGGATAGAAATTATTAACGTTATCTATACCCACTGCAAATAACTGGGGACTAGCGCCAAGGGCTTGAAAACTAGAGAAGCCGATGCTGCTGCTAGTGCAATTGTATGAAATACTATCCACAACTGAAATTTTTCGCATAGTTTTCTACTGGCCTTTTCTCGGTCATTTTTTGCAATAGAAATGAATCGTACCTTCATAAAGTACGCCCCTTCAACAGCTCCAACAGCGCCTAAGGCGTAACACGATCCACATATACCCTGACCTCGGACTGGCGTCACAGCACCTATAACAACGCGTTACTCTAATCAGGTTAGTGACTTGGTTGTCGGGCTTTATCATAAGTTCACATACTAAATTAAGGTTATTAACCCGGAAAACATGGGAAATATCTGGAAATGTCACAGTTCTCTCACCTGTGACGGAGATGAATATGTCTATTAATTCTTGAAAAAAAAAACGTTATTTAGAGCTGGTAATACTCGACAGCTTTTTCAAGAACTGATAAACTTGTGGCCCTTAAGTGTATCCAATTATTGGAGTACATGGTCCAGACTGAACTGGAATTTTGGACAAGTTGGTGCAAACCCAGGCGACATTGATGGGATGGAGTGTTCTCAACACTGCGCCATCTCCGCTCACACAATGTACATCTTATACGTAAGCGCATTAGATAAATTTATTCCTGGTGTTAAACCAGATGGGTCATTAAAACCGCTCATAGCATAAGCAAAGGCAAAGCCTCGCCTCTGTATAGGTAGGAGTTAGAAAGTAGCCCTCGCGAACTACAGACTCGCGCTCTACCAACTCAATAGGTGGATGAATGGTAACCCATGCTAATACCTAGCCAGCGTAGCGGGCGCACGTGTAAATAAGAAAGGAGACGCTGCCTGCCGAGGGAGAAAGACGCGCACGAGAAGAGAGACAGCTTTCTCCTCTCGCTTGTTCTTCTCTCTCGCGCGCCATGTTTCTTATGCATGCACCTACCACGCAGGCTCTGATCAACCACTATGTTGGGTTACCGCCTTGTGATTTGCTTCTGGCCAAGAGAATTTTGTGACTATTCATTCTTACCATATTCTCTCCAATCCAACTCATCAGGTACTTCCACAGTTTTAAGAACAGCGCTCATGTTACTGTATGACTCATGGTGCTCCTCAAGATGAACACCTCCTTTGTGATCTGTATTGTTATCGTCAGAAAGTCCTAGTATTAGGAAGGAAAGAAGAGCACGCGACTTAGATCTTCAACAGGAGCTTATACTCAAGATTAGTCAGAACTTGCCAGCCTGTCAAGACCAGTTGTAAAGAAAATTCTAGTTTTAGCCAGGGAGTGTCCAGCCAGATCTGTCTATTCAGTCCTAAATAGCATATACGATTCATGAATTTGTAGGGAATACTCTCAGAGAAAGCCTATTTAATTATAATGGTAAAACTTGACTGTCTGGCCGACCACTTCTGACTTTTGGTATGCGCTTTTAGTTTTAAAGTTCGTGTAAGAGAGGAAGTTGTAGTTTAGTTACAACTTTTTCAGGCTTTTCAAACGTCAACATGTTGGTTTTTCTAACCTGCATGACCGTCATATTCCTCATCTGTAAGATCCACTAAATGATTCGGAGCCAGTTTGTAAGCCAGGTTCTGCCGGTTTATTGACCTGATGTATCTACAAATGAAAATCGTGGTAACTTTATTGGGCCTTAAAGTGATCTACCGTACAATAAACTCTTTCGGAACATCTCCTCTTCTAAAGGCGAGGTCATCCTTGATGTGTTCATACACTGCACTGAGTGCAAGTTGTGTAATGGAAAAAGATTATGAGAAATCTGCCAACTGAATCATCATTTCAAGAGTGTCGATACAAAGAAAACACATCTGAGACCCTGATAGGAATCTAACCGAGATAGATTATGTTGTTACCTCATGTTATGGCGAAATATGTGCTTTCTTTTGACGTGTTCATGTTGGGAGTCGTGGATTTTGTTGTGATGATCTTTATATACTTGATACATCTCCTCCACTATGTCTTCGCCGTATGACATAAACTCGCCCATGGGATTTGATACAAAGTGAGAGTCGAGGCTGTGAGACCAGTTATAGCACCACTGATCTGGGAAAAAAATCAATGTGGGGTTTTTAACCATGTACGGTTTGTTACTATGTCTCCTTCCAAGTAATGTTTGCCTTTTCAATTCACTTGTTAGAGAGTGTTAATAATAGCATTTGCATAGAGATGAACAGGAGAAAGCGGGATAAACTTGCAGCACACTTGTTGGATCTTTTTCGCCTTCACTGCAAGACCACTGTGTTTCACGTTTTGGACGACGCAAACAATCTGGCAAAGTGCTCTCGCCCGGAACGGACGTTTCTGCTAGCGCTCCTCGTTCTCGCTATCGTGTGTCTGACGTAAGGCTAGTTTATTAGGTCCCTAGTCACTTTTAGTTGTATTTATTTCCTGAAAACATGATCCGCCTGGATTAGCTTAGCTACCCGTGGGCATGTTAAAATTGTATTTCAGTCTTAAAAACAAATAAAATGCATGCATGTTTTGTTTTCTTTTCGTCCGGAACTTGGATAGGGACCTAGGAAATTGAACTCCGGCAAAATTCACTTATTGAGCGAAAGGTGAATGATTGCAATGAAGTTTGCAACAGCGTAAATTCACTTCATCAACAGCTTGGCAAATTTTTACTGTCACCTCGTACCTTTTGGTAACTCGAATTTCTCCAGGTCTGGTTCCCAGTCCTCAAACGAGATGTATTCGACGACATAGTTGTCATAGTAAGACGCCATCAAACTATCATAACCTTTCATCTCATATCGCACTGGACGCATTGTGTCAAGCTTGCTGACTAGCAAAGTGTGAGAATTGAGTAAACCAAACACCATATAACGGTATTCCCATCTAGTTGCAGGTGTGCCCATGTAAACTTCCTCACCCGCATACTAAAGGAGGATGGAAAAAAAATTACGAAGAAATAATTCCTCAAGTCTCAGTGGGTTAGAAGAAAGGTTAGTGCAAATTATTAGTTAGTTGACAATGCAACTCCTAAGTTACGTTCAGCAGTATATTGTTAGTCAAAGTGTAAAAGTGAGCAAGAAAGGATAATGATGTGAGAACGGTGAGGTAGGAAAGACGAAAAAGGAAACACGGTGCGTGGCAAAATCCGAGCATCTGAAGACTTTTATAAACACGCGAGAGCAGAGTTGTAGCTATATAGGGACTCCAGTTTCATGTACCATTTCGAATTATTCGTAACGGCAGCGCTTTTATCTACGTATAAACAAAGTAGAAATAAATATTAGGTATAACAAAGAAATGCTCGGAAAACCCTAACCCTAAACCAAATACCTGAGTTAACTGTGCTCATGTTGCATCAACATGTAAGGTCTTGTAAGCATTTAGTGTAGGTGAAATCCGTGCACCTTTAATTTGTTATGTCTTCCTTAAAACCATAATTAACTGAAAAGATGCAGGCTCATAAAAGCATCCAGAGGTAAGTATGATTCATGATGGTGACGATGATATCTTCTAAAAGAGCTTCATCATCATCATCATCATCATGACGATAATCATCATTGTTATTGCAGTATTATACTAGAAGTCTTCGTCATCGTGGTGCAAAATTATAGTACGCTATATTTTTGGAGACACCATATACCTGAGCGTAATTGCTTATAATTAAATGAAAAATCCGGGATTGGAGGAAAGCACCTTGCCTTGTCCCTAGGCTTCATTATTTCGCCGGGCCTATGCGTTTCCGGTCACGTGGTCCGAGTGAGTTTTTTAGTTCCGCTCGAATACGTCACTGAAATGCATTGACCGAGAAGACCTGGGAAGACGCCGTACAGGGACTAGGTATGATAGCACCAAGAACTGGAAGATAGACTAGGAGCGCTTTACTTAAGTCTTTGTCTCATCTAAATAATTGATATTTTTCCTTACCTTGAAGTACGTCATGTTCGGCACAATTGGCTGCGGGATGATGGGCCAGCCTTTATGTCCCTCAAGTTTCCAGCAGCCGATGTAGTTTCCATCTTTCTCTGTGTGCATTGGTACCACCTTTAATGTCACACCGTACTTACCAAGGTCTGCTCTTTGAAATGTTTTATCTGTACCTAAAAACGATATTCAGAGTGTCTGTTAGTGGAAGTTTATTGTGGCCTGCGACATATTTTCCACCTGTTACTAAGGCAGACTAGTAAAATACCTTCAGCTTTATAAAGTAGTTAGTCTTTCATTTTGCCGGTTGCCCGCGAAGGTCGACAAAGCTGGTTAATTCATTTCTTTTTGAGCTAGCGTGTAAAACAAAGCCCCGTTTTTGATGGGAATTAAACCGACAAGGGTGTAAAGCACTTAGGGTTATTAGAAAGTAAACCAAAGGCAAGAGGGAACTTTCAGAGACACATTTATCACATCAGTTTTCTCTCGTCTCCCTCATTGATTAGCCCTTGGGGAGGTAGCTAAGGAATGTTTGGGTAGGTATATATGTGCCGCTGTGACCCCGAGACCCACAGCCTAAACCAGACCTACAGTAGCTCAAATAGTTCAGATGAATTATGCTTTCTATACTAGACTAAACTCTCAAACCCCATTCATATCCCTTAGTCGCTATTTTCCAAAAATTACTGACGTCGATCCACGCTTTCTTTGCTGTTAACCTGAGTTTCGGGAAAATTTAGATTTACCGATTTTATTTTTGCAGGCTAATTCTCGGTTTCCCTCTGAGTCTGGACTAAAATCTTCAACCACATGATCAGTTTCATGGAAAATGATACCCTATTCTAGACTCAAATTCCGCCGCAAGTTCTGATTTCTATACCCTAGCCCAGGGGCTAAACTGCTTGAAAACCATACCATTCACAGCAACATCTCTTTATATATCCCATATAGCATTCCCCCCGGGCGATAAGCAGGCTTTGCCGTTGTAAATTTCCCATACGGAGACCGGTCTCATGTCATTGATCATATAATGATCATAATAATTGGTTTCGTTATGCTCCGCAAGCCAGTCCAGCTGCAATTTCAGCAGTCAGTTTTCAAACCAAACTGAAATTTAATTATCCCAAAATAACAAGAATGTACCGTAATAATAGTCGATGCGACTTCGGTTATAATCACTAGTGAACCAAATCTCGAACGGTTCCACGATATTACTGTGTGGTAGAAAGAGTCTCCCGGTGGCGTGATAGTTTTTAGGAAAATTGACTGTGATAGGTGCGGTCTTGTTATTCCTCTCCAACGATCGCTTTGAGATCCTCAAGTCAAGATTGCCATGATAAAAGAGTTTGTAAATCCCCGTCGCGGTCAAACACAATGCCACCAGCACCACCAGACTTGATAAGACAGTCTTTTTCAACACCATAACGTTCGCAATTTAAAGTGTCTGTTTCGTGGGAAGATGATATTGAGTGTTCGTACATTTGTCCTGGTAACCAATATTTCCACACTTTGCCCAAGGCACAATTGGTCTTAATGGGGTTGGCCAGCCATGAGAAATGATTCTATTTTAAGAAGATTACGGAAACTCATTGTTCACATGATGCATTGCGCCGGCGGGACACTGAAATTGGCAAAAATATGATCGTTTTAAGACAAACGCGCACGCCCTCTATGGCATCATTTGATGTCCAATCTCTTTCCCAAGGCAAACGATGATCTCTTCCTCAGTTTGTCATCATTCCTGTACACATTTTGACATTTAGCTTGTTGAGCTATTGTTTTTAAACAATTGCTTCCAACAGACGCAACCGGTATCTTACAGGTAGTTTGATGCTCGCGCTTCACTGTTACAACCAGTCTGAACTGAAATCTTCGACTTACAACTTGGCAGCCTTAAAAGCAGAGCACAAAGCTATTTAATTTTTATCTGTCGATTACAAGGGCCTACCGGAAAATTTGTAATAGAAATCTAAGTCTAAAAACAGATGTGGTTATGAATTAATGAAGCTTATACGTTTTATATTTGGACGTTGTAAATAAGACATGTGAGAGTTGGTTTGATACGTCTAGTCGCGTTCTGTTCAATTCGAAATGTCCTCAGATTAAGCGCCACAACACTAAAGTTAACTCAATTTCTTATCTTCGTTAACCCATACTTTTAATTCACTAGCTGTCTAGTGAATTTTTTACGTGTCGCTCTGCAGTCATTTTTGTAGAACCCTCGCCCCCTCGACATCCACGAAAATAAGACCATTCTTCAAACCTCACTCAATTCCCCCCTGTAAAACCTTTTTAATGTTGACGAGACGACATTTTCGTCTCAACTCTAAGCGCTGTATATATTGAAAAATGTTGACTCGATTCTTAACTATAATTAAAGCATTATAGCTTTGCTCTGTGCTAAACGTTTATTTACACACTGCATTTAATCAATATTAGTAAAATCCAACTAGTGGTCTATTATCAATACTGCGTTCTGATTGGTTGAGCTATTACTTGGGTATATGTTATAGCCCCCTAGTTGTGAAAAGCGCGGGCTTTTTGGCGGCAAAAAAGGATTAAAATCTAGCTTTAACTAGCTAAAATTCTTTTATTCTTGTTATTTTTGGCCAGCTAGCTGGATTTAACTAAAACAATTATTCTTCTCGCCCTCATGGCCTCTGAGTCAATAGCCCATTTGGCCTTCGGCCTCATAGGCTATTGACTCAGAGCCCATTCGGGCTCGAGGAATAATTGTTAAATACCCAAGCCTTGGACATCCCTTCGTTCAAAGTTGTTTATAGAACATTTTGTTTCACTTTTTTTAGTTATTCCATTATCTACTGTAGGCCTGATTAGTGTTAAATTTCGTTTAAAATTTCTTTCCAGTCTCATCAACTTTTCTAAGATTTTAGAAGCATTAATTAATCAAAAAATTTATTAGTCCTTTCTTTGTTATCAGTCTGCTCTGCGTCCTTGGTCACTTTGAATCTTTTGAATACACTTGAGTAAACATCAGCTTTTAAAATCTCTCTTGGGCCTGGCCGAAGAACGTTGATCGATACGCCATCGCCAACATTTCCTGGAGGACTATAAAGGGCCACGATGAACACGTCATTAGCGAGCAGGCCTTTGCGTAGAGCACATCCTATTCCGAGAAACTGAGAGTTTTTCCAGACCAACTGAGTAAAGGAACTCGTCTCATCCTGAATGTGAGGGTAGTTATAACTGTAGTTTTTGCTTTGCTGTTTGGAGAAATAAGAAGTGGGTGTTGTAAATTATGTCATTTGTCACAAGGTAGACCATACAGCTGTAGCATTTGCGTTTCTTCCTTGCCTGATTTCATTCTAAAGGTTACATATAATATTCTACAAAGATTACTCTGGCTCACTTAGACAGTCAGCGAGTGATCATTAATCTCCACTTATTCACTTAAATAACTAAAACTAAGTAAGGTAAAATTAAGGAAAAAGTAAATTTACAGTATTTCGTAACTGCCGTTAAGGAGCTAATTAAACACTGGTTTATCTAAGATCACGCACGATCTCAACTAAGCTCAGTGTGTACTTCAAAAAAGTTAAAATTGGTCCCAAGGTGAAGAAGGAGATGATATGACGACCGATTGCCTGTGAGTTGATCCCAGGCCACATTGGTGGAAGGCGAGTGCTCTCACATGCAAACGTCACCACTGGCGCCTTGTTTGCTTCACATGGCCAGATTAGCTAATCGTTCTCTATTATCAACGATCAGTTCAATTGAAGACAAAATAGTACTGAACTATAGTTCCCGTTTCTTACAGACAATAAGCTGAAAAACTTTAAATGAGAGCAAAAAAAGAAATGTATTCGCCCAATGTAAGGGAATCCGGATCCCAGAATATTTTTGCTTGTGGAATCCGGAATCCGTGGAATTTTTGCTTGGGATCCGGAATCCTGGAATCCAGAATACAGCTCAAGGAATCCAGAAACCCGCTAACGAATACAAATCCGGAATCCAAGTTCCTCTGACAAAGAATCCGGAATACAGTACCTGGAATCCGAAATCCACAGCGTGTAATTCAGAATCCAAGACTGTCTTGGATTCCGCCGCTTGCATGGGGCGAAAGATGTATGATAATCGGTTCAGTAGGTAAATCACGCAGCTTTCAAGTCTTCAGTGGCAGTAAGAAGCAGCCCTTACTATTTGTATGGTAATCCTCACCGAAATTTACGAAAAATGGTAAGTGCAGGGTTAAAGAAACGTCTCTGTACCTGATACCACATATCAGTGGCTTTCTCTACCGCAGTGGCGTCACAGCCAAACCTTTCGCCCAGGAACTTTTCCACGTTCTCTCCCACACTCTCCTCCTCTTCAGACGGCACCTGAAATCTCTTGGCCTCATTATTCTTCCTGTACTGCTGTACCATCTGATAAGCCAGTTTACTCGCCTGTGTCGATAGTCTATCAGACCACCTCAGGGGTTGAGAATGGTGATACCGGCGATAACGATTGTGCCTGTTTAGTGCCGCTCCGGCAAATTCTATGGGGCTGCCTAAAATAAAAACATGTTGTAAGACAATGAGAGTACATGATTAGCGAGGCTATATATGTTTACACGAACACTAGAGCTCCTGCGACAGCATTGAAGAAAACCATATCGGACATGGTTTCTATTCACACATGACAATGGCGATTTCGGCGCGGTTTCTCTAAAGGAGCGAAGCTGGTGCCTCGCCGAACTTGAAAATCCGTTCGTCATATTTTATATCGGATAGGTTTCTGGGCCACTCTTTAGTGCAGGGTGAACAGATTTTCATACTCTTGATACTGGATAGCTTCGGCTTATCGACGTGAAAAGCTATCCGGCATACAGTCGAACCTCCCGTAATTAAAGTGCGAAGATTTAGTGGTCGCTTACGAGAATCGAACAACAGGGGGTCTCTTACGAGAATGGGTTCCAAGCATCGTTTTAGCAGATAATTTATTGCATGCATTTTCTAAGTTGTGCATATACATGTAGATTCCCAGACTTCTTTCTATATTCTGAATGGCGTGGAACAAACAGCGCGGAAAATAGTAGCCTGCGTAGCGAGCATTTTCGTGCGGTTTAGGAGCAAAGAACGAGGAACACGAGGGGTGGGTAGAAAACGAAGACCTAAGACCTAAGACCCAAAAACGAAGACCCCCTCAAAATCACTTATAAATATCTAGAAACGGGTATACCTTAGATGTGTAAGAAACAACAATATCTTTAATTATACAAAATTTCGACCAGGGTCTTCGTTTTCTACACAATCCCCCCGGTGTGTAGAAAACGAAGACCCCCCTCAAGATCACTTGGAAACGGAGGGAAACTGCTTTTAACGACTTCTCGACACTAAAGGAGTGTAAGAAACAACAAGATTTTCAGTTACACAAAATTTTGACCAGGGTCTTTGACCGGGGTCTTCGATTTGTTTTCTACATAACCCCTATAGAGCTACATTTTTTTTTCTGTGATGCGACACTTCCGATTTATGTCACGTCACTTGGGTAATCCTTGAATAAACAAAGCAATTAATTGAATTTACGTAGTGCGAACCCCGGGGGGGGGGGGGGTACTGCCATATATGGGCTATATAGGTATGTGCCGCTGTGAAGGGTATGGTTTTCAAGCAGTTTACTCTAGGATAGGGTATATAAATCAGAGCGTTTGGGTCTAGAATAGGGTATCATTCTTCAGGAAACTGATCAGTTGGTTGAAGATTTTATCTAGACTAGGTACACAGCTACTCTAGGATAGGGGGGATTTGGGGAGTTTACTCTAGTATAGGGTAGCAAAATTCAGCTGAACTAGCTCTGGGTAAGGTTAAGGGGTCCAGGCTCCCAGCGGCACATCCCCACCCAGAAATTCCTAAGGTGCCCCCCCGGGGTGCGAACAGGACCTTTTTAGAAGGAAAAATTTATCAGATCTTATTATGTGACAATGTTTTCTGTCCCGAACGCACGGGAGACAGCGATTTGTTTGTCACAACATTTTATTTCGTTTTTGACCAGTCGCCTTATTAATTTCCTTCCAAACATTGCCCGCTTTAAATTAAGCCAAAAGGATGACGAATACAGTTACTGTGCCCGTCAATCACTCTTACGTGCATCTCACGAGGAAACATAGCCTTTCTCAAGTGAGTTCAAAACGTCACATCTGCGGACAATAATTGGTGTATTTCGATCCATGTTGACTAGGTCGCCGCAGCTGTAAAAGATATCTTGTTTCTGTTACCGCATTGCCTGTAGACTCGGTGAGATTTCGCTGTTCCTTTTTATGTATTACATGGTATTATGTCCTGATTATGGCGTTTGCGTTGCCGTTACTAAAGCCCAAAGCCATCGATGTCTCTGACTTACCGCTGTTTGATTTTCAAAAGTTTTTAACAAAGAGGAAATCGGGAAAGGCGGTTTTGGCGCTGTTTTTACAGCAGATTATTACCCACATGGTAGCAGTTTCCCTCCGTTTCCGAGTGATTTTGAGGGGGGTCTTCGTTTTCTACACACCGGGGGGATTGTGTAGAAAACGAAGACACTGGTCGAAATTTTGTATAATTGAAGATATTGTTGTTTCTTACACATCTAAGGTCGAGATACCCGTTTCTAGATATTTATAAGTGATTTTGAGGGGGTCTTCGTTTTTGGGTCTTAGGTCTTAGGTCTTCGTTTTCTACCCACCCGGAACACGAGTCAAAGATTGCGCGAAAAATGGCGTAAGTAAAAGAGCGAGGAGAGGTTCTTGTTTCATTTCTCGCGCTGCCAAAACCGAGAATCCCGTTCCTCGGTCTTTCTTTGCTCCGAAACCAAACGGAAACGCTTGCTACGCAGGCTAGGAAAATAGATACCACACCATGCGTTAGGTGTTCGCTTTCAAGAGGTTAAAAATATACCGTCAAGCCAAACAGTCAGGGTCGCGGTCGCTTTTGAGAGGTGGTCGTTTACAGTACGAGGTTGCTATTATAGACCTTTGAAAAGGAAACGTTTGGTGGTTTGGATATATAGCTGGTCGCTTACAAAAGGTGGTCGCTCATGAAGGTTCGACTGTAGTATAGACATATCCTGAACTTAAGCAACCACGACAGGATGACAGCAAAGAAAACGTAAACAAGTCGTTTTTATCAGCAAAACAACAACCCTGCACGTGCATCATACTTTTAAGTGCATTTCGTTGACGTCACTGGACGACTTAGACGTGAAACTTCTTAATGCAACGTTTCATCGAGGACGCGAACGCACGACCACAAATTTGAACTTCGGTGCAGTTTACATCTAAACTCGCCTACTGACACTCGATCAGCCGAGAGAGACGGCTAAATAAGCGCGATAAAGTTTGAAAGAACGCAAATTCTTTTTTTTAAAATCTTTTAGTGAATTTTTCATCGCCGTCGTCGACGTGGTCGCTTACTGAGTTTCCTGGTGTGTTTCAGTGAACAGAAAAGATGACTTGATTACTAACCTATATTGATAGAGTCTGGTTTGAGTATAAATCCCTGTACTCGATGAATTTGTTCATCTCCAGACTCTGGAACCATTGGTCCAACAATACTCTTACCACTACTTCCCAAAATCACTGCCAAAAGAAAAATATCAAATTAAGCAGAAAAAAAACCCAGCAGATTTCCCTAATTCACCGGATATAAAGTTATAGATAGCATCTCTACAGACAGTCCAGGTCAAGATGCAGAGAAAAAAACGGATTGGATGTTCGGCGTCCAAGCAAACAAGTCGGAAAAAAGGTTTGACTGTTTCTGACTGTTGTATTCAGCTTTTCTAGCGAGTCACTGTAACAGGTTCAGCTGTTTTTGTTACGTGTGCTGTCTTAGAGCGAAAAGCTGTCCTTAATCTGTTAGCAGCTGGCCACTACACGAAACTCACAAAGCTAGAAACTACTTCCCATTCAGGAGATATCGCTTGAGGTGCAGAACCGTATGCGAAAGGAGTTCACTCGTTGCTCGCTTCGATCGCCACATAGCTTGTCCGTGGAATCTGAGACTATGGTCAATATGCGGTGAGATACACCTCAGGGCATAGATCGTCATTTAAAAAGGAAGAACTGACCAACGATCCTTCGCAGAGTCTAAATTAGGCTTCAAATACAACCACTTCTCAACGCTTCTTGCTGACTGAAAGCGTAGACGTCTCTTTCTCTCGTAATGTCCCAACGGCAGGGAGCGATCAGAGGCGACTATATTAGTAGGCTAAGTTCGAATGGGAATAGAGTAAATAAAATGTTGCTATCGCGGTTGTTTAAAACACAGCGGAGTCGTTGTAGCGCAATAGTTGAACATTAAACTTCCATTTACACCCTTGAGCGCGCTTTTCCCGGCCTTCAGACTATACTATGCGTACCATGAATCCAACCTTTTGCTTGCGGACTTTACGTATTCCATGGTTTCCACATTAACTGCACTCACCTGAGTAATGATGTCTCCTTGGCAAGTTTGTCCTGTACACATATGCTGTCTGTAGTTCGATTGACTTTTTAGAAGCTTTCGTCATTTGATACTCGTTGGAATCATCTGAAAAAAACTATTTACGTTATGTTCACACTACTACCGGATAGCTTCCCCCCTGCAGTCCCTTCACGAAAATAATACCAGATAGGGCTACTGCACACACAAAAACGGCGATTTTGGCGCGAATTCTGTGGCGGATTGAAGCTGCTCCACGCCGAGAGTCACATAATAATCGGATTCATGCCCTACCGGATAGCCTTTTGAAAGATAGCCTAATTTTTCTGAAACCGCTTCATAAACAGTTAGATAAGAAAAAAACACATCGTAAAACAAATTAAAGACCGGCGCAAGCCGGAGGAGAGTATTTTACTTTTTTCTCACTGCATACACTTTCTGCTATTGTACAGCTTAGATCCAGCTCTTTCACGAGCTCATAGTCATTTTTCCTTCAAAGGCCTCATGAAGTGTTCTGTTTAGCAGTTAGAAACTTACCTGCAGCTCTTGCCAGATAAAGAGCGGCTTGAAAAAAAAGGAAATAATTTACTTCGATAATCCTCATCGTTTCTACTCCATCTGACATAAAATTCAAATTAAAACGGATCAACAGAATAAAATTAAAAGTCTGCGGGCAGTGAAAAACACAAGTAGCAAATTGTACATTTATTAAGCTTATATCCTGAGTGCCAGAAGTTGATTTACGATGACAATCATTTGAAAACCAAACGGCGAAGCAGCAAACTTGCGAGCAAATCGCCCAGAAAAGATAGATAAATAAGATCAAAAGACTTTTTTGGCCTTTAGCTAGGACGACAGCGCATTTTTTTATTCTTCAGGCAGTACAGTTATAAAATCACTAATAGCAATTCTCTTATGCGACTTTGAGAATTTCCTGGCAACACTTAGTATATTGTGAGCTTTATTTCTTGTTTTGGACTATTTGCAACTTACATAAAAAGATTGTGATTTTATAAGCATGATCAGCTGAAATAACATATCCTTAAAATTTGCAACAGTTACCACAAGTACATGTCAATCTAAGAAGCAAACTCCCGTGTGCGCCGTATATTCTCACGCAACAACGAAATTTGTTAGTGTTCATCGGTTTTTGTTGCCTTATAATAATAGTAATATGGAAACGTTCTACAGTGAAAACGCACTGGAAGAGAAAACTGTGATTAAATCCGTTTCCGTTATTCATTTACATAGCATTTAATTATTTTTCACAAACTAGCTCAGTATATCACACTGTAGTAAAGAGCTGCTGTCTTCGCGGTTGTCATAAACAAATGGCAACGATGCAACAGACGTTTACCAAGGTCTTCGCTGAGAGACACACGGTTCAGTTGACTAATTCATAGGAACGATAAACAAATAAACACGTAGTGACATGGAAAAGTGGACGATCACGGGTGGTCTGTATGTCAGGTATTCCACATCTCTCATTCTTGCCAGTTACGCTTCTGACAAAACAGGGAACTTTTGACGTGGAATACAAAATAAAACTGACAAGGATGCGTTTTCACTGCAAGTAATCGTTTTAACGTTTTGCGCGTTGGACAAAAATTTGTGAAAAGGCTTGGCATATAATTTTCTGGTCGAATGCGGACTAAACACTGTGTTACAGGTAAAAGTATTGTTCGAATCAGAAGAAGTAACCAGCACTACATTCGTCCTTATAACTACAGGGTAAAAAAGAAAACAGTTTTCTGACATGTGTCTCGGAGATTAGCTACAAACTCGGGGAGATACAGCTCGGAAACTGAATCGTAAAATGTTAAATATTATTAAGGTAGTTGCGGATGATAAGTTAGTGTACGGGATATTGAGAAGCTATCTTGGTGATGTTTTATGTTAACATCAAACTAACTTACCTTGTAGTTAATGTAACCTCATTTCAGCACCCTGGCACTAGTTTGTTAATACTACATGCCTATACTTTGAGAAAAGAACAATTATAAATTACAATAAAGGTAGGGAGAAGGCCATGACTGTCATGATTAAAAATGTATGAGCAAGCAAAGACATTTTCACCTAACTTAACCTATTAAACTCGTTCTTGCGTCACGAGCAATTTTTAGTCCAATTCTATCGGTTGTTCGCTAATGGACTGTCTCGCTAATGGCAAAACAGGAATGGCTCTTGCAGATGTGGATCAAACGAAAATAACAATTTTTCTGATTAAAACTAGAGAAGGGAGAACTTTGCAAAAAGCTTTTAATGCAAGTTCAAATGTGCTATTGCTTGTTCACTCTTGTAAAGTTCAATTCTCCCTTTCAATTGGTTTATTTTTAAAAAGTGAACTAAGTGCATAATTGTTGGACGACTGCTTGTAAAAGTACAAGCATAAAGCTTGAACTGTTGCTGTGGTGTAGCATGCATAAACGTATACGTTCATCAACACCTGGGATAAGCAATAAAATAGTTTTATTGCACGCGAAAAAGGGACGACCTCTTTTTTTTTCGTGTGTAACGGAGCACGCATACTATTTACAGCAGATGAAGGGGATCAGTCTTGGTACATGTTGTTAAACAAGAAATGCAGTCGTTTCTAATTCAAGTTCACCACATTGGAGAAAGGCTAAAAGAAATATTTTTTTATCTGCGTAGATTAAAATCGTATTTCGGAATATCACCGTTAAACCAAACGGGAGTGTTGTTTCTTTAGGTAGTGAAACAGGCGACTGGAAATCAAAATCCATGTTTCTCCCTGAAGGAGGAGTCGCACCTATGACCATCTTATTTACTGGTCCAGATTAACTATAACTGAGCTACAACTCGCGTGAGGGGAGGCCAAAGCTTGGTTAGGACAAACAGTCAGTATACTGCTAGGAACGGAAGTAAATAGGGGCATATGCGCTCTGATGCAGGTGTGATGGTGAATTTTTAAGCCTGGTGAATGAACAATATATTTTCCTCGTTAACATTATTTTCGCGACATGACCGAAGTTCGACGTTTGAAACGGAGCTAGGATTGCATAGGTTAGTACAACGCCTCTGCTACCACATGTCCTTAGGCTTTTTTGTTTCGGTCTATTTATCGATATCTAAATAATTATCTTCGGTCTTTGGTGTCTTCGTTGAGTAATAATCTAGAGCACCCCTTACCCAATCTTCGCTTTATTCAATAACTGGTTTATAATAGTCCATTTTACAGTTACAGGTGGAAACGAGGCTGGAGTTGACCTTGTTTTGATACAACCCTTCCCGCTTTGTTATGTAAATCATGTTGTTCTTATGCTAACTAGTATTTTTTAAGCATAATTTCCATAAGAAAAGGAAAGAGGTTTGTATCAAAACAAGGTCAACCTCAGCCTCACTTTCATTCAAAGGCTAGGATAACTGTAAAATGGTCTATTGGGTAAAAGGAAAGGGTACGCTAGACAAGGATATAAAATATCCCCGTCGTGAAAAAATCGATCGCAGCGCAGGGAAATTAAAAGTAAGTCCATAAAAAAAAAAGAAAAGACAAAAAAAACACGCAAGGGATAGGAAGGAGACTAATATTAAATTACTGGTGACTATCAACCCGTTTTCATCGTGATATGAATGATGAAGCTGGGGTATTACAATTCCGTCATAGAGAATACACTAGGTCTCACCCTCGCCAGCATTTATATTGTTGTTATCCATTTCACACGCGGGAGGAGAGAATCAGTGTGGAGAAAATCGTCTTATTTAATTAAAGACTTCAAAAGTAAAAAAAAAATATGACTTATTCAAGTTGTTAAACCTTTTTTATTGGAAAGTGACGGAAACTTAAGATCTATACAAGACTACAACCTTGGACAATATACATAGAAAATTTAGACCCCACCTCCCCATTTAAATCAAGGATAGGAAATGGCGCATTTGTCTTTCGCGTGACTTTACCCTTGATATTTGGGGGCGGGGGGGGGTTGCTGTTCCATTTTGTTCTGTCAGAAGCATACATGCTTCCGGTTCTGTCCAAGATTATAGCATACTGTTTTAACTGTTTTTCTCATCAAATTATCAGAATCCATTCTCTTTTCCTGGTCTCCTAAACACGGAGAGTCATCCGTATCATCCAACGTATCTGCTTGGCAAGCAGTTAAAGCAAGGAAATATGTCTCACGCCCCATTTTATCGCAAAAGAAAAAGAAAACACACGCAAAAATTTTCGACCGGTTTTGAAAGGCAATCCCGCGCTATTGCAGACTGGCTAAGTGAGAGAATCAGTTTATCTGTCCAAATGAAAGTCGGTGTCTCATGATCGAGGTTAACATGAAGGTCCATATTTTAATTTAATATCCAGCTCAGTGTATATTGATGTACAAAAAACAGAACCAACTGTACTGATTGACTGCCATGTTTTTTACGTGTGCGCATGTTGTTGTTTTTTCCCGCGCTCCACTTGATACATTTGATTCCGCCGCCGAAATATCGACGAATAAGCATCGTTCACATTCTTACTGGGGCTGACCACATTTTCTCGCAGGGCGCGTGGGCTATTCCCTGGGGGATAATATAGAGCCACCACAAATATCTCGTTGCTAAGTGTTCCCTTTCTCTGTGCGCAGCCCATTCCAACTTCACGAGTTCCTTTCCAGACCACCTGGGTAAATGAGTCCGTATTGCTGTTTAGTCGCGGATCCGCATAGCTGTAATTACTGCCCTGGTTATACCAGATTTTCGTTGCCTCTTCCCCAGCTGTCTCGCAGTCGAAATTGACCGCGGAGAGCTTTGCACGGTTTTCCCCAAATAGATCTATACCAGGGACTTGAATGGTTCCTTTGAGCGCCATTTTGTAGGCGAGTTTCTGGGCCTGTATGGCCAGCTTGTCAGACCATTTGAGCGGGGATACGTGGTGAAGAGCGCGAAAATTATTATGTTCTTGAAAACCTTGTCGTGCAAACGTGATGAACTTACCTAAATGAGGAGAGAAATAAAACAAGATGTTGATTTGCAGAATCCCAAGGAAACATGTCAAAGCTATTACTTCCTTTCTAAATTTACTGCATCAAACGGTTTTTAGTTTAATTCCTAACCAAAAATTATCTTATTCCCAGTACGCATTGAACTTGCCAAAACAGATGTATTAAACGAAAAGAGAAAGCAATAAAAAAGGAAAAACAAAACAAACAAACAAACAAAAACGAAATAGGTGAATTTACACTACAAATGTATTTTTTTGGAACATTTTCATAAGTGAGTATCCATGCAGTCTCTTTTCAGTATGAAAACTGTCGTGGAAGCACGCTCCAAGCCACCTTCAGGAGAAACAATCTATGTTTATGATCAAACGTTTCTCGATTGTTCCTTGTGAATAGATGCAGATGGTTGTCTGTTACGGATTCATTTGGGAGGTATCTATCAGATGACAAACCTTGCTCACACATTCACGAGTTTTCAATTACGTCTAGAACGTTCTCCCTATATAAACGATTTAGGTATACTACACGTGCTGACTTTAAGTAAAGGACATGGGTTTTTGAGCCGTGTTGGTATGAAAATGGGTACTGATTTAAGCCATTATCTGAAAAATATATTGACTTCATTGCCTTCACTCGGCTTGGATAGGGTAATGGATTCGTAAAAGCATGCACAATTTTCAGAAGCCAGGCCTGAAACCGACAGACTATTTTGATAGAAGCAAAGTCTGAAAACGGCTATGGAAAACTGTATGATTTGGTATAAAATATGGTCAGGCCCTGGTCAGGTTATTGCAGTAGTGCTGTATTTATATTTCCCTGACAAAGTGTCATTAAAAGGTCGCGAAAGTTTACGGCAAGTCACGAACTACCATTCGAGTCAGTCAAGTGTCAGGGGCGGATCCAGGATTTTTTCTAGGAGGGGGTGCACTCGTCTCTTGCTCTACTTCAACACCAATAAACCACATAGTTTTTTTTTTTTGCAGAATACCAGTTGTATTAGAAAACCGTAGGTCATCTCAGGGGGGGGGGGGGGGGGGTTGCGCACCCCCTGCACCCTCTCCTTAGATCCGCCCCTGAGTGTGTTCCGTAATGTGTAGCATACTTTTCAGAAGCCCGTTGAGATCTCTTTGTTGGACTTCGCTTTGCACTTTCCCAGCAGTTTGAGCATCTAAATAAGAAAAAAAAGAACATTTTTTAAGTTTGATATGTCAAGCGTTTCCTAAATCGAGCTTTTCGGGAGATTAAGAATCCCTTCGGGTTAGCACTGAAGGCAAAAAGAGTTTGAATTTGTGGCAAGTTCAGAGACCAGAGGAGGGATTTAATGACAAAACCATCTTAACTACGGTCTGTCGAGTAGACCATTGTTGAGAAATAATACTAACGATATACTTTTCCAATCCGGACCCAGTGAAATAAAGTCGCATCTGCATTAATGGTCACGTGTCCACAACGGCCGCTTTCTTCTGTTCCCAAGGTGGCCGTTGTCAAAAAAGAGGTTCAACTGTAAGCTACTGTAGGCTGTCATGAACTTAGGCTATTTTAATGATAGGGTTTCTAATAAGGCTGATCGTATGTTAGTAGTAGATACCATGCAACCTGGATTCTATATCTTCCATTTCCTGGACTTATCGTAAAATGTGAATTTGTTGATGTTTTTTCTGCGTCTAAGTCTCTTGATTTTTATCTCCAAGCAGGCCCGTAGCAAGAATAAAATGACTGGGGGGGCTGAGTGAGTGGCCCACATTAACCCCCCCCCCTCCCCCGCTTCGGTCCCTCGGTAAAAGCATACTTGCCAGCTATTGTTGTGGATGGCTCCAAATCATTCTCATTTCCGCTGTTCTTTGATTCGGATTGTTTCTTAGACTACACCAGGCTCTGTATCACTAGTGGATGGTTTTACCCACGATAAAAGTGTTCCCTGCTTATTTTCGACTTGTTTGGGTTTCTTGTTCGGCGGCTCTTGCGAAGACATTGTAAGACTTTCAATATAAATGCGCAAAAACCTAAGTTTTACTCTAGTACAACGGTAGTATATTTTACACTGGCGGACCTCTTTGGAAACCATTAAAGTTCAAGAGGTCAAGTTCAGGGATTGTCATTGGTGCATTTCGATCCAATTTGCTTCTGACTATTTTGATGCTTAATAAGCAGATATTTTAAAGCTGTTGGTTGTTTTTGGCAGACCAAAAATACGATTTCGTTCATTTACACCATTCCAAATTGCACAACAACAGTACATAATCTTACTATGATCGACAATACTTTGAAACTTAAGCTTCCATTGACAGCTGTCCGTTTTTGTAGAAAAAATCCACTTTTGTAGCAGAATTTAATTCAAGTCTGAAAATTTCTGGGGGGGCTCGAGCCCCCCCCTGCCCCTCCCCCAACTACGGGCCTGCCAAGCAACTAAAGCAAAAGATCTAAACGTCCGAATTTCATCTGGAATCAGATTCCTATTCTTTGGTTTTTATGTCAGTCGCAAGACTAAGGGTGGATTCATTTGCAACATACGCGTATAACTGTAGCATTTGCCCACTGGAATTTTTTGTATTGTTTTAAGGCTTTAAAAAAATACAAAAATTCCAGCCGGCAAATACGAAAGCCATACGCGTATGTTGCAAATGAATCCACCCTAAAACCTGTCATCCCATGTCCAAAAAGTCGCGATGTGGGATCAACGCACGAAGGGCTATATTCCGCAGATATCTCTCTTTTTCAACAAAAATATCCAAAATGAACCCGACCAAAACGACGTCACAATGAAATCAAGGGTGAATTAAGGGAATAGAATTGAAGGAATCGCCGTTGCTGGACAGCCTTTTGACAGCGATTTGGAGCCAGAGTTTCTTCAAGTTACTGGGTATATGAAAACGTAATGATAATGAAACCATGTTGACTTCTTGCCTCGGTTCTTCTTAGCTACAGCATTGGGGTCTTAACCTTAAACACCAGCAAAATGTTTACTTACATTGGTAGTACAACAGCAAGCACACTGCAAGAAAATAAGCTTTAGTGACAGTGAACTGCCGGGTCATTAGGCACGGTCTCTTGCTTCTGCTTTCTGTTGTAGACAGAAATGGCAAGTTAAATAGCAATCGAGTGATCATTTATCCTTTTATAGGAAATCATGATGTACAAATAGAAAAACAACCGTTTTACACTTGTAACCAATATTGATCCGACACTGATGTTTAAACTCAGTTACGGCTGCTTACCTGTACAAAAAGATCTTCAAGAACCATCAGCCACGTTTTTGAAATTTAATCTGGAGAATAATCGCTTCATAAATAAGAATAGGTTACTAGATTTATGCTTGTACTTGTGCCAAATTTTTAGTTTCTACTTTGAGTTCGCTGACTTGAATCCACCAGTCTAGAGTATAGTGTGTAGTTGTCCAGAACAAAACGACAACAACGCTCACAAAATAAAGAACGTTTGACCAAAATTCTTTTTCAGGTGGTTTAACATCTAAACATAACAAATCGCTGAAGCCTCAACGTAATACATAATTTAGAACAATTAGGAATTTGGAAACCTAGTAAGTAACGACCGGACGACAGGTATTTACCTGGTTATTCCTCTTGCCATTTAACAATCAAAAAACGGTTTTCATAGTTCAATGACCACTCGACTCGGTTCTTGAACAGCAGAGCCTTTCTTTCGCTTGTTCGATCTTGGCATACTCGAGAAAGAAGAGGGAAGGAGACTCTGCTCGCACTAGGGTAAGAGCATTTTTATTCTATATAAAGTTAAACACAAATAAAGTAGAATAGTATCAAAAACCAGAGAAAAGTAGTTGAGTTTTGGTATTGACTGGGGACATTTTACGGGTTTTTGGACATTGTTTCTAGCGGAACACCATACGAATACTTTTCGGTTGGAACAAGAGCCGCAATGAAAACAATATATTTTTAGAATGCCGAGAACGTGATTTTTTCTAAAATTGAAATCTTGGTGAATCGGTTTCCAGATATTTTCGCTCGTCCCTGACGCTTTATCGTCCCGGTAAAGGAACAACAAATACATGTAGTGCTAATAAGGCATCTCATTTAATCATTTCCAAACAATATTCCTTGTTAAAGCAAAAACCTTGAGCAGTAAAACAGTAACCGTAGTGTTTTCAACTTTTTTCTCAGAGATAGTTATGCAGCGTGAATGAAGCAAAATCGCCTAGACGTGCATCGGAAAGGCCAGTTACAGCACTGCCCGCGTGTTTTGCCTTTTATATAATTTCCTCTTCAAAGGAAAGTAGGATACTACTTCTGTTATTAACAAACCCAACATCCCCCCCAGTAAGGGGGGGGGGGAACACTCAAGAGGAAGATTGGAGAGAGGTGTGCCGCCCACGTCTTCAATCCCTGACACCGCTTAAAAGACATGAGACCTTATTTTCTGTTTATGATCCTGATTTGTTCTGTTTTGCCTTCAGAATTAAGTAATTTTTCATTCTAACATCACGGAATTAGATCTTTTTGGGACAAAACTGCTGGTCCCACAAATGGAGATCACTCATAGCCAGCCTTCATACTCTTTTAAAGGCTGCTAGGCCAACCAAAAGGCATCCTGTTCAAGAAGATGGACAATAAAATAATATTGTTTACGCTTTTTAAGATTCAAGACCCTGAAAACCATACCCTATTCAGAGGCACATACCTGTTTAGGCCAAATAAGGGAGTGCCCCCCCCCCACCCCAGGACAAAAACACTGATGACGGGAGCCACTATTTGTGCTCTTAGTAGCAGTGACAATCGAAGCAAAGCTGCAAATGTTTTATCTATCCAAAAAGGACATATGTCATGCCAAGTCACTATTTTGGTCCGACAAAAAAAAATTGATGTGGGCAGACTGAGGCAAGGACGCATTACGCCTCTTTAATGAAAATCGTGCCTGGGACAATTCAAATGTGCTAGGTTTATTCATTAGCAAAGTGATATTTTCTGGTATTGATTACGTCCAGGATTTTGCCAACATGGTCTGATGGCCAACTGACATTTACTGCTCTGAAAAAGGGTCTTCTCTGCGGTCAAAGGAAAAATACTGAAAGTGATATTTTACAGAACTAATAGGCGTGTGGTGTACAGTATTTAGCACTTCCTTTTTAGGACTGCTAACAAGTAAAAAAATGATAATAATAATATTAATAAAAAATGATAATAATAATAATAATAATAATTATAATAAACTTTTCTCAAACTTTGACTGTCCTTTTGTTCTATCCCTCACATTTTTAAATTATCACAGTCAGCTACTTTAACAGTTTACTGGACTTCATGTGAAACTTCTCAATGCCGCAATTTTACACAGGGCTTTTTTGCTTCAGTTTGTTCTACAGTAGGAATTCTGATTTCCTGAGCCCTCAGTTTCTGAACAACCCTCGCTGTAATCCAAGGCACAGCCAACTTCCCTTCCACAGTCAAACAATATAAGTTTAATACTGATACTTTGAACCACCTTAATTCAACCAATTTATTTCTATCTGTGAGGTTTGAAAAATAAGTCTACTAATATACAATTTAGATTGGATCTTAAAACAAGTCAAAGTGGTTAGGAATTTACAATCCTTAAACTACCAATAGTTGTAAGTATTACAAGTGTTACAAGGTTTACAAAACTTCATATGGTTATTGCAGTATTTTAAAGTGGGACACTAGACCATCCTTATAAGCTATGTACTTATTGACTGAGTTGGAGGATGGATGGAAAATTATCTGGCTTGAGGCCTGTGCATTCTGACCAAGGGACAAATATTTCCTGTCTGGCCCGACCCAACTCAGTCAATAAGCATTTTATCATATGACCATTATGCTTTGAATTTTTCTCACCGAGAGAACCTGAATCAATCAGTACACATTTCTAGCAGGGCTGTAAGTGTTTTTTCAGCCCTATCACTTGATGCATACATGAGTACAGCCCTCATACAGGACTTTTTTCATTTGGTTTTCAAACAAAATTGTGGCACCAGGCCGTACAAGTTATATGATAAAATATTGTATTAATCAGGGCTTAAAACCCAAGCTACTCATTGCTTTTAGAGTCATTGTTGGTATGAACAAGTCTATGTGTTCTCAGATTACTAAAGTATTTAAAATTTCTGTAGCAAATTTCACACTGAAATACTTGTCCATTCCCAAGTGTGGAGCTGTTACTGTCTTCAGGGGAGCTTTCCACCATTTTCTTGTGCACAATCTTCATGTGCGATTTTAAATTACTAAAGTACTTGAACTGCTTTACACACAAATTGCATTTGTATGGTCTTTCAGCCCGGGGTGAAAGTATAAAGCCAGCAACACAAACATCACTTTTTGAGTGTTCATCTTCATTCAAGTTCTGCAGTCGAGGAACAAGAGGCTTTTTTCTGTCCTTACACTGGATTTTTGTATGAGTGAGGTGCGAGGGCTTTAATGTTTTCATAGTAAATTGTTCACTGGAGGGTAGAGCAAAATCATTTGTCTTTTCATTTATCTCTTCTGCTTGATTTTCTCTTTCATTTAGTGGAAGAATACGACTGTACTTTCTCCATTTAGGGCTTAGCCTTGTGAAAAGAAAACATAGGAACACATTAACTGGAATTAACGAATGAATGGATGGAGAGACAATCAATATATGAGTAATAAAAAGTTTTAAGATCACTTTGTACCTTTCACCTTCTAAAGAGGTTAACCCCACATTGTTGTTAGCTATAGATCCTTCCTATAAAGAGAGGAGACATTATTAATTTAAATAAGTGTTTTCAGGTGATAATTCACTTGGTATCATTTAGCTGAGCATTTTTTAGGACTATAAATTTTGTTTATACTATTTAATGATTTTGTTTTTTACTGACAGTAGTAGGAATGCAATTATTCACCAATGCATTATTGGTTAGCCTGCGAACAGCAGACGCATTTTGGGTTGTTGCTTCTGTTCCTCCGAAAAATAGCAATTTTTTGGAGGGAAAGAAGTGACGACCGGAAACACGTCCGCGCTTCGCAGGCTAATTATTGGTGAGCCATTAATGTAATTCCAACCATACGAATAATGATAATGATCAACATAATTCAAATAATTATTATTTGAACAAAAATGCGATGACCTGTGAAAACACTTTCTTTAATAATATGCTCTGCATTTAAGTCCTTGTAAGGAGACTTGTGATGGTGGTTACCCAGGGATTTGAGATAAAGTACATAACAGTTAGTACTACAGTCTCAGTCAAAATTGTTGGGACACTTTTGTGTCTCCTTGTTCCCTCAATGTTGGTGTACAAGGTTTGGTGACTGAACCGCGATCAACAACTTTGAGAGGGACAAAGGGGGCACGAGAAGGAAAAAACCAGCGTTTGGCTTAAGTGTCCCAACTATTTTTGTCTGAGACTGTGTCTGGGAGGAATTTGAAGGCGTGTTGACAGATACACAGGTTAATCTGTAGGTCGGTCACAAGCAACAGGCTTTTGGTTGGTTGGGGCGTCCATTTTTCTCGAACATTTCTATAGCAGTGAATTGAGTTATTTTGGCATAACACAATAACACAAAGAATGTCCAGTTCGCAGAAATTTTTTGTGGGAGTAGAGTATTGGAAAATAAAGGGAACTGAGTGTGCACCAAACGGTACACAAATAGCTTCCAAGTGGGCGATTGATAGCATGACAATATATAGTGTTGCATACTATCTGCGTAAAATTTAGGGCTTTCACATACGGCGAGTCGCTCGGATGTGTCACATTTCTAGAGAAAATGTGTGGAGGATAATAAAGAAGGCCTCTTTACCAAAAAAGAGTGTAAGGAACAGGGCCCAAAGGGATGCATTTTTAAGTTAAGCGCAAGAGGCGAAAGACAGCTGAAAGAGCGATTAAGCGACTTCGAGAGAAAGGGGGAAACTATTCCTCCAAACTGGAAAATGCAACAAACCAGGATTATTCCCAAGACGTATACGTATCAGCGAGAACAGTATCACGCTTCGAAATTTTAAAAGATACTATTGACTACAAGGGCGTAAAAAGGTTGTGACGGCTACAATAGTGTTTGGTCCAACGCCAAAAAGTTTCTTAAAGATATTCCAGGCTACCGCTGTAAAATCGACAACTTTTTATAAGTTGTTTACAACGTATGTTAATTTGGGCTTGCGCCAAATGGTGACATTGGTTCTCATTCTTTACCCCAAATATACACCTTCCTGAATAGCTATAAAACAAACTACTCTTCCAAAAATGTGGGAATTGAGGTACAAAACATGAATCATATCAAACGAGGACAATACATCCTTAAAACCTCTAAAAAAGTGTTATACTCGACGTGTACACGGGTCACCGTACATTAATTCAATTAAGATATTTGTAAGTTTCTTTCTTCGAACAATCGTGTCACCATGATCAAAGTCTTAATAACTTGCCTTACATGTATCAAGGTGCTATAAACCTTGGAAATTTCAATTAGCTGTGAAATAACCTTATCCTTTTCTTTCTTATTCCATTATATATACCAGAGAGGTCATAGAAAACGCCCTGGATAGTAGGGTGACCCGTTATGGTGACCTGCCAATCGTGTCACCACCGGTACAACATATTAGTGGCAAGATACATTCCTGCGAAATGATGTGCACAGTTTTGACTCATCCGTTGGTCACTGTTAAAACCCAATACGTACAAAGCTTTTTCAAAACCTTGGAATGTTGTAAATAAAGAAACAAACACTTCTTTCCTCTACTGATGGTCTTCTCTCTTTCTGTCCTTGAAATCTCTAGTTTTCTCCCGAAAAAATGGCTCCGAAACGTTTATATACATGCCTAGCGATTTCCTGCCACTAGAGCCAACGAGGAGTCGCATACCAAAAATTCCTCTAAATCACAGTCTCAGTCGAAATTGTTGGGACACTTTTGTGTCTCCTTGTCCCCTCAATGTTGGTGTACAAGGTTTGGTGACTGAACCGCGATAAACAACTTTGAAAGGGACAAGGGGGGCACGAGAAGGAAAAAACCAGCGTTTGGTCTAAGTGTCCCAACTATTTTTGTCTGAGACTGTAGTATTTGAAATAAAGGGTTTCATGTTGTTCTTACGTGACCACAAGTAAAAAAGATAGCAAATACATTGTACAGCACCTGACTCTTTCTCTTGAGCCTTCTTGATTTGAAGGATGTTGCTGCATGTTGTACTCCAACGACTTCTCCCATGTTTTCTCTTGGTCATGACAAATATTAAATACTGAAAAAATATAGAATTGACAGTGTATAAAGGGTTAAGTTTAACGTTTCAGACAGCTAAAATATAACGGTTTTATAGAACAAAGAATTAAGCAATCAATGCATTATTAAAGCAATATTTTGGAAATTAAGATTGGCCTTGTCTTTCTGAGAAAAAAGGTATATAGCTAAATGTTTTTAAAATAAAGGATATATCACTTAGATCTAAGCTGTCGTTAATGTAAATAGAAGACTTAAATTGAGTAATAAGGGCATGAAATCATCCGAAAGCTACCAAAACAAGAGAAAACAAACTTGATAAGGCTGAAATTTGATTCATCGAGAGCCAACATACCTTGTTTTACGGTGGGACGTTGTCCTCAATTTATTCGTAATAAACGCTGTAGGTTTTTCTCGTTGTATTTTAAATTTCACTGTGGGGAACGGTGGAGTCGGTGGAGTCAACCTTTGGTGCAACGAACTTCAAAATGGCCGCCAATTCATAAATTAACAACAATGCAGTTCGCGGGAAGTTGGAAAATTGTAAAGGGACTGTGAACTAGTTTCCCGTACCTAATCATTTGGCGGGAAAAAAGTCGATCAAAAATATCTTTCTCAGAGCCACAGACATCGTCCCAAAAATATGGATTTTTCAGGCAGTCGAAAAAATAGAAGAAGCCGGACTAATCCCCTAGATAGTTCACAAAATGCTAGGAAGCATACACACGGCTTACAGATGTATAAAGTTCCACCAACGGACAACATAACCTTGGAGGAGTTCGAAGAGTTTGCTATTGATCGATTGAAAGGTACGATTGAGAGATTATAAACTAGTATCTTGCTTAAAGAACAAGAGTTTTGATTGTTTTTTCGCTTAATTCTCTTCTCGAGATATTGAGGGAGTGAGTATCAGTTGCTGCTACTTGGGAGAAAGGAAAAATACCGATTTCAGAAAGGTGTCGATATCAACTGCATGCATGAATTTGAATGGAATGGTCAAAATAATTTGGTATTTGTCGTTTCGTGCTGCCTCATCTCATACAGACAAGTGGTGTTAAGGACCTTCGGCATTAACATAATTTTTATAGACAGAAAATACCAGGATTCACCCGTCACACGTATGCTTGTATGAAAATGATTTCCAAACATATTTCTTCAAAAGACTATAAGCTTATCCTTGGGGGAGGGATAGTAAGGATGTTTTAGCTGAAGCGAATCCTGTTTTCTGATTGGCTACCCGGGGGAGCAAGATGGGCCTATCTTGCAAGCTTTGCGGTCATATAGGTGTTTTTCATGTTACGTCATCACCGCCATGCTGGTGGACGGTAAACAAAAGATCGCTCATTAGCTCGCTTTGTTTGTCCACCAGCATTTGTTCATTTCACCATTGTTATTTGTGTCTCCCGAGATTGCATGGAAACCACCTATTGGCCTTTGTCTCAGTCCATAAAAATACCAAAAAAAATGGAATTGGCTAATATCCAGCCATTTTGACCCATGCTTGGTCAATAACACACATACTTTTGCATAGTATGACAGGGCTTGAAAAAAACTTGAACGTTGAGCAACCAGCTCTCACATTTTTCCTCCAGTGGCCACTTCTTGCTGGTCTTAGTGAATGATTTTATTGGAGAGCGAGTTGCCTGGTCTCTTGCCCATCAAGCAACTGAGCTTTAAAAGTCACTTGCCCGGCAAGAGAGTCTACTTGTCCCAGACTATTGGACTAGACTTTTTTCGGGCGTATAGAGTATAATGTGCAACTAACTTTGGTTACTATCATTTTGAAATGCCACCCTTTAATGAACCAGAATGTGAATTGGTTACATGTATAGTAACCATTAAAATTAGTACTGGAGAGATTTAGAGTCATGTTTATGGCAAACAGCAAACATCAGATTCAAGTTGTGAATTTCTCAAAATAGAAAATACATTTAAGCAAATAAAAATAATCCAAGATGATACTTTTGGATGAAAGGGAAAACTTGGTCACATGGTACAAATTAATGTCTGCCATTTGCTGTAAGCTTGACTCAAAATCTCTCTATTATCATACAGTTCTGGCTTTCTTGTTGACTTGTTGTCACAGCTCACCCCTCCAACCCACCAGTGCAGGTGACCATTATGACAAAGGCCGGCAAATGGTACCTATAAAAATATTTTGCGAGTCTCAGAAACTTTTCATCCAATCTCAAAATCTTAGAACTGAGGTCTAATTTTTGTTAGCATTGTTTGAACTTTTTGCTTTAAAGTCACAGATTTTTATCAGCCCATTCTTTAAGTAATTAAACAATGGCAAACACTTGCTCAAAGATTTTAATCCTTTCTTGTTAGTTCTCAGAGAGGTGGAAACATTTGGTATTCGATACAAAAGAGGGTCTAAAGAGTATGAAAATGCCATGAAGGAAAGCTTGAAAAAATTCTTGCCCCTGGCACAGAGAGCCACAAACAAGGTAGGGTATTTTGCTGCTATAGGAAGTCTTGTTAAACAGATGCTTTCAATTCCTTTATCAGCTTACAGTCATGGAGGTGCGGGTGAGGAGAACCTTTATCTCATGTCTTGATTTACTTGTATGAAACTATTGTAGAAATAACATTAAGTTTATGTACACTGTACATTGAAACCCATGAGAAAAGATGACAAGGTGACCCCAGTTTTGGTCCATTTACAATAAGCAAGTAAGAGAAGGGGAACAAGGCATGGCACAGTGGTGAGAGCACTCTCTGCCCACCAATATGGCCTGGGTTCAAATCCCAGTGTTGAAGCCATATGTGGGTTGAGTTTGTTGTTGGTTCTCTCCCTTGCTCCGAGAGGTGTTTCTCCTGTTTCTCCGGTTTTCCCCTTTCCACAAAAACCAACACTTCCAAATTCCAATTTGATCTGAAACGAACGGACACATTTAAGAAACGGTCCAGATAAGAACGATAGCAACAACGGCAACGAACATGTTGGAATGCAAAAAAGGTGCTAACTTTTCTATTGTCTGTATTTACTTCTGATTGGCTCAAACAGCAAAAGTTAACAAAACTTCATAAAGCAGTACATATATTCATCCTCACTTTCCAACCATCTTCCATATAACAAAATCTGGTCTCAGTTTGAATAACAAAGAAATCCTATGTGGGGAACATGTAAAATTGTAAACTTTTCTCGGCTATTGTTTTCAACTCTTGTGATTGGTCAAAATCTTTTAACACAAAAAAAAACACCCTTTCGAAGTGGAGTGTAAATGCATTTTATTGCGTAAACGGCCTTCATGTAGGTTTATGCATTCTCTGTGTAAAAATGAGAACATTCCTACGTGGGGAAAGCACCGTTGCCACATGACAAAAGAAATTGCTATCTACCTTACCTGGATCATTACTTAAACGATTTCATAAGAACTCCTAAGTGCTTCATGGGTAAACAAATTACAATTTACGATTTACGATAGGCCATTTCTGAGTTCTAAAAATTCTCACTGCAAAATGAGACTAATTGCAAAACCATTGTGAAAATGTGTTTTATTTGCATGAGAATAAATCATTTTTATATTGCTTTGAAACAGAGGCCAAGGGTAACTCAGATATGGCTTATTCCTGGACACTCTAGCTAGGTGACCATTTAGAGAGTAACCACCTACATGTAATACAGGTCTGACTGTGATGGCCTCGTGTAATAAACATTAATATTTTGCTAAATTAAATATTGTGAACTCTACAGAACACAGAGGAAGAGTTCAGTGAAAGAAGAAAAGATCATATCTCTCATTTTATCCTCCGTCTAGCTTATTGCAGATCGTAAGTGAACATATTTATCATCATTTATCTTATGAATTAACTTACTGTCCCATTTCAGCCTAGGATGAGGGTACTCCATGAATTTTTGCATGGGTCCATGCATGCTGCTGGTTCATAGAAACCTTTGAGTGCACAAAATTATAACACAAACCTAGGTTTTTTACCATTTGCAAAAAGTCTCTGGAAATCCAGTTGGAAAGTAAATGGAACAAGACTTTTCAGGTCGTTTCAGTGGAAAATTTTCAGGAGCAATTTAACATGCAAAGAGTTCATCCTGTTTTCCCAGTCGGAATGTTCCAAACAGAGATTTATGTTCCATTTTTTCAAAGCCATCTTTGATACAAGTTTCAGACCTTCATGGCTGTTTTTCGGTAAATGCAACAGATTACTGCAAATGGTAAATGCTATTCTGGGATGAAATATTTACCAGTCTTGAATTTTGCTTACCATTAATTTGCCTAAACAGTGAAACAACGGTTTGCCCATGTATTATGGTAAACAACCCTACATGTAGAATACAGTGTAGGCCGACAAAATAAAACAAATTAGCTGTAAAGTTGGCTGCTCAGGGTTGGTCACTGTAATTTTTACCAAACATTGTTATAAACCTTTCGGATCTAATCTTTTAGGGAAGATCTCAGGCGGTGGTTTTTGTCTCAAGAAGTTGAGTTATTTCGGTAAGAGCAGTAAATTTTATTCTTTTAAATGTTCTTTTATTTGAGAATCAGAGGCTGTATATATACGAATGTTTTTTTAGGAGAAAAAATATTATATCATTGTCTCTCATTGTTATTATCATTGAATTTTGACTGAAAGATTAATTTTCTACTAGCTTTAAGAAGAAAGTGATTTTATATAAGTGCTTGTAAGACTTTGTGAAAAGATTTGTGTAAAAATTTGTGTACCCAAAAAAAGGGTCTCAGTGGGGTTAACTAGCTGTGAAACGGCCAAACCTTGACACACATGTCCAATATACACAAACGGATACAATTCGTCAAACTGATGGTCCATTGGTACCAATGGTACGATTGGTACCAATAGAAAAGCACCCTATTCCAATGGTTCTGTTGGTGCATATGCATCTAATTAAGGGGACTTAGATTATTTTCCCATGTGACCTGGTTGGGTATAGGGCAATTCCAATGGTCCATTGGTACCAATGGTACGATTGGTACCAATAGGAAAGCACCCTATTCCAATGGTTCTGTTGGTGCATATGCATCTAATTAAGGGGACTTAGATTATTTTCCCATGTGACCTGGTTGGGTATAGGGCAATTCCAATGGTCCATTGGTACCAATGGTACGATTGGTACCAATAGGAAAGCACCCTATTCCAATGGTTCTGTTGGTGCATATGCATCTAATTAAGGGGACTTAGATTATTTTCCCATGTGACCTGGTTGGGTATAGGGCAATTCCAATGGTCCATTGGTACCAATGGTATGATTGGTACCAATGGAAAAGCACCCTATTCCAATGGTTCTATTGGTGAATATGCATCTCATTAAGGGGACTTAGATTATTTTCCCCTGTGACCTGGTTGGGTACAGGGCAATTCCAATGGTCCATTGGTACCAATGGTACGATTGGTACCAATGGAAAAGCACCCTATTCCAATGGTTCTATCGGTGAATATGCATCTCATTAAGGGGACTTAGATTATTTTCCCATGTGACCTGGCTGGGTACAGGGCAATTCCGATGGTACATTGGTACCAATGGTGCGATTGGTACCAATGGAAAATGATGCCATTCCAATGGTTCTATTGGTGCAAAACAAGTTCACCTTTACACCAAGTGAAAACGCGCTAATAATTATTATGAACGTTCCTCGTTCTATAGAAAAACCACGCAAAACAAGTTTGCTTTTACATCAAGTAAAAGCGCGCTATAATTCTTATGAATATTCCTCGTTCTATATCCCAATCATGCAAAACAAGTTC
This sequence comes from Porites lutea, assembly GCF_958299795.1. Classification (NCBI taxonomy): domain Eukaryota; kingdom Metazoa; phylum Cnidaria; class Anthozoa; order Scleractinia; family Poritidae; genus Porites; species Porites lutea. The sequence goes on along the minus strand of NC_133211.1, from coordinate 24,047,916 downwards.
GCTTTTACACCAAGTAAAAGCGCGCTATGATTCTTATGAATATTCCTCGTTCTATAAGCCAACCATGCAGAACAAGTTCGCTTTTACACCAAGTAAAAGCGTGCTATAATTCTTATGAATATTCCTCGTTCTATAAGTCAACCACGCAAAACAAGTTCGCTTTTACACCAAGTAAAAGCGCGCTATGATTCTTATGAATATTCCTCGTTCTATAAGCCAACCATGCAGAACAAGTTCGCTTTTACACCAAGTAAAAGCGTGCTATAATTCTTATGAATATTCCTCGTTCTATAAGTCAACCATGCAAAACAAGTTCGCTTTTACACCAAGTAAAAACGCACTAATAATTATTATGAATATTCCTCGTTCTATAAGCCAACCACACAAAACAAGTTGCCTTTTACACTAAGTAAAAACGCGCTAATAATTATTATGAATATTCCTCGTTCTATAAGCCAACCACGCAAAACAAGTTCGCTGTTACACCAATTAAAAACGCGCCATAATTCTTATGAATATTCCTCGTTCTATAGGCCCTGTACCCAGCTAGACCACATGGGAAAATAATCTAACTCTCTTAATGAGATGCATATTCACTAATAGAACCATTGGAATAGGGTGCTTTTCCATTGGTACCAATCGTACCATTGGTACCAATGGACCATTGGAATTGCCCTGTACCCAGCTAGACCACATGAGAAAATAATCTAAGTCCCCTTAATGAGAAGCATATTCACCAATAGAACCATTGGAATAGCATGCTTTTCTATTGGTACCAATCGTACCATTGGTACCAATGGACCATTGGAATTGCCCTGTACCCAGCTAGACCACATGAGAAAATAATCTAAGTCCCCTTAATGAGATGCATATTCACCAATAGAATCATTGGAATAGGGTGCTTTTCCATTGGTACCAATCGTACCATTGGTACCAATGGACCATTGGAATTGCCCTGTACCCAGCCAGACCACATCTGAAAATAGTCTAAGTCTCCTTAATGAGATGCATATTCACTAATAGAACCCTTGGAATAGGGTGCTTTTCTATTGGTACCAATCGTACCATTGGTACCAATGGACCATTGGAATTGCCCTGTACCCAGCTAGACCACATGAGAAAATAATCTAAGTCTCCTTAATGAGATGCATATTCACCAATAGAACCATTGGAATAGGATGCTTTTCTATTGGTACCAATCGTACCATTGGTACCAATGGAGACCCTTCTTCTCACCACTAACACCAATGGAGTCTATTTGTGAGTATTGGACAACCCTCAACCTTCAACTGTCAAAAAAAGCAGATATAAACATTAACCATCAAACAGTTTCAAGGTCTTTAATACAGTCGAACCTCTCGTAAGCCATCACCTCAGATATTGGAAAAAGTGGTTGTAACTATAGAGCTGGTGGCTTAAAAGAACGAGCTCTCGCCAGTGACCACATATAGTAGAGGGTGGTCACTTACATGTACGAGGGCTTTAGAAACTCATTAATAATACATAAAGAAAAAAAACAAAAGAAATTTTAATGTTTAATGAGTGTCTTTATATCTGATATAGACATGGCTAAACTTTAGGTCCAATTTTTCAGACCATTACCACAGTGTGCAGTTTCTTTTTTTTATTATATGAAAAAGACTCTGAGTGGTCGCTTACAAGAGCTTAAAAACAAAGAAAAAGTCCAGTTGAGTAATCTCAAAAGTGGTTGCCGTCACTTACTGGAGTGGTTGCTAACCAGAGCCTTTCATTACATAGTTTAAGTCACAGTTCAAACGGGGTTTCACAAAGGTGGTCGTAACTAGAGTTGGTCGCTTAGGAGAGTGGTTGCAAGGAGAGCTTTGACTGTATCTCACTAATCTAGCTGCTCATCACTGACTTTTGGCTCATGAAGAATCATTAAACTGGAAAAACTAGTTCCCACATTCGAAAAAAATTAATAATAACAATATCAATTAATAAGGTGTTAAAGGGAAAAATTAAGAATGAAATAATAATAGTAATAATACCCTTTTCCAGCGTAACTCCCCAATTTTCCATACCTTTCATTAATTCAATAATTAATTCTAAAATGGTATTTTAACTGTACCCATGTCATGGTTATTGATGGATGTACACTCTACCCTCACAAGAGAAGTCCTAGGTTTTCTTGATAGAAGATATTTAATATATTGTCCTTAATTATGCATCAACTGTGAAAAAAAGGGGTCTTCTCTGTATCAAATCATTACCTAGATCTTGCTGATTTACATAATTTTATGGTATTTTATGGAAAGGTTTCGTTTCACTGAAGTAGCTAGATATGACACACAACAGGCGGACAGATTCCTGAGTGACAATGGACTGGAATACAAACCAGTAAGTACAAACAAGACAATATTTTGCTCTTTAACCGTCTTGGTAATGAGATATACATTTATTGTAGGAACTGATGGCATGGTAGTCTGCTACACAGCCGTTTTTAGTGTCGTCACGCACCTGGAGAGGAGCATTGTGTGACGACACTAAGAATGGCTGTGTAGCAGACTAGATGGCATGGTAATTATATTTGTTTGCAATAAAATTTACATTTGAAGTTATTACTTTTTAATACTGAAATTTCATTTAAAATATCAGGGTTGTCATTAAGAGCCGGGGGCCAGGAATTTTCCCCGGCTACTAAGAGAGTGGCCCCCAGCTACTCTTATTGGAAAATGGAAGAAAAATAAAACCAAAAGAAATCCCTAGCCATTTGATTCCCTGCTTACTTGTTGTATTTACCCGGCAGCTTGAAATCTTAGTGACAACCCTGAAATATCAGTTTTTAGATCAACATAAGGTGTACATGTATATGTGAAAAGAGAATGCTAATTGTCATTGTTGTAAAATTAATTAATTTCATTTGTCTGCAGATCAAAAATGAAGAAAGAGAGGCAAGAAAAGAAGAGCTGATGAATTCAGGATTCAACCTCACAAGTGATAAAGTACTGAATACAGACTACTTTAAGGTAAAGTTTAAATACACATTGTTGTCAAGCAGATACACAGTAACTGAATTAAGATGATGATAATGTGGAAGCTTTATTTAGTTTTCTCTATTGATGCTTTTGTCTTCCCCAGGTTCCATTTTTTGATGCTCTTGAACTTGTGAGATCAAGAAAGGTTTACCTAGAAAATGTAAGTTCACTAACAAAAAGCAGGGATGCAAATCTTTTCAGAAAGGACATTAATAGTGTATGTCCAAGTTGCCATTTTACAACGTCTTATTCTTAGTACTATTCTACTTATGTTCTACTGTGAAAGTTTTTAAATTTCTTTTGGACACTTAAGACCGTGAGTCACTGTTCTTATCAGTGAGAGTCCATTACAGTGGGAGTTTATTTCAGTCAAATGTCACTGGAAATTCAGCTGCTCAGTCTGTATTACATGGATGTCCATCACAGGGAGGATTTCTCAAGACAAGAGTTGACTTACAGTGTTCTCCTTATCAGGAGGTAACCGGTAAAATTACCGCCTGAAGCAACAATGGGAAAGTACAAAAGTATACACAGCTTTTCTTTTTCTGGGCCACGGATTTTGGAAAGAGAACAGTGAAGACACAGTGTTTTCAAAATCAGCCGTCGGCCGTCGCATCCGACGGCAACTTTTTGATTTGCGACCCCTACTTTCCCTTAGGTAAATTATATGATAAATAAAACTTTTGATAAAAAGTGGTAAGTGTTCACAAAGCTGTTGCGAGCAAGCAAACTTGAAATTTTTCTGGAGAATTTCGCCAAAACATCGCTTGAGTCTGCTTTTAAAATACGTTCTCTGCGTAATACGTTGAGTAAACGTTGAGGACGAGTCGAAGACTAGGTCTCAGTTACAGGGAACATTGTAGTTAGCGGTTTCTGAAGCCACTCTATATAAAACGCCACATTTCGTCTCCAAGAACACGGTAAAATGGCAGAAAAGCGACAGCGTGGTTTACGGGAGATGTGGTCGCTGACAGTGACAAACAAGAAAAAGAAAAAGGATGCTGCAGGTAATAATGTAATGTTTTCCCGAAGATTACCCAAGCAGATGCCGGTACGCAAACGGAAGAGGAAATAGTTCAAATTGAGGAGAAAGAACAAGAAGAAGTGGAAGCAAAAGTCTTCTGCCTAGATGAAGAGCATGGCGAATCAGACGACAGTGGATGGGTGTATTGTAGATACTACCATATTTCTGCATATTTCACTTCAATTGAATGATGTAGTAGGACTGAACGGTGTTTGTGATCGATAAGTAATAAGGATAATCAAAATTGTAAATTTTGTTTGAGTTTAAAACAGTTCGTGTATAGCTTTAGTATGTTTTTGAGCCTTTTCCAGGCATCAAGAGAAGGCCCAGAAAAAATGCTTCTGTCTAGACTGGACAAACAGCTATCCAAGTACATGGGTCTACATGAACAAAGTATACACAAGTAGCTTTTGTTGGTTACTGAAAATTCAATTACCTTCGCTGTTTCTTAATCACTTTTACTTTTTTCAACCCAAATTATGTACTAATCTTTAATCTTTAATCTAATCTTTACTCATTATTTATACAAGGTAAAAAAAAAAAATCATCAGGTACAATAAATTCCTATACAATGACTAACATACTAAAGTCTTAAAATCCAAATCTTAACATTAAATATTAACTTACAACAATATGCCACATAAAAACCCTGATTGTGGTTAAAGCGTACCCTAATATTGTGGTTAAAGTTACTAAAAGCATCAAAATTTATCAGTATTTTCGATATCTAGAATTTGCTAGTTCTGCGTCTCAAAATGCGGGAAAATGCGTCTCCAAGAGTCTAGAAATTCAAAATTTCCTGGGGGGGCATGCCCCCAGACCCCCCTAGAGAGCAAGGCCCTCCGGGCCTTGCAACTCCTACTCAAATAAACGCAACTCCTACTTCAAAAACTGTTGAAAACCCTGAGACAAAGTAAAATTATTGGAATTAAACGTTTTAAGTTGTTGTCTAAAGTTGACAATGGCCTATTTGCATAAAATAGGTCTTAAAACGAGGGAATGACGTATCAGAGAACTTAGCTCCTAAATTTCCCAGCGAGAGCAGAGCCATGTCCCTCACTCCACTATCCTCCTGCTCCCAGGAAGGTGTGCCTCTGGTGCACATTTTTTGCCTTACTGGCCATGAATGGTCCCTTACCTGCTGAGCTAAAATTTAGGGAGAACACTGACTTATGCCAATCTTTAGTTTAAAGAAGCAAACTATTGTCTTTGGCAGTAAAGTTGATATGTTCCATCCCACATCTGACTGAAAGTACTTGTAGAATATCATCAGACATGGACAAAGTTTATTTGAACATTGTCTAACAATTTGCAGCTCTGAATTGTTTGTATTGTATGTTTTGTGTTGCAGGGTTCTGCATATGTCCCAAGAGATGATCTTGTTTCCCTTGTGGCCAATGAATTTCGAGTACAGCTTTCTCGTGCCTTGGCTGTAGGTATCTCTTGTTTTTTCGATGTTACATATTAGTAATTGTTAAGACTGATTTATTAACAGTCCAAGTTGTTTGGTCAAGATGGCTGGATATTTGCCTTGTTATCTTTTGCGTTTTTTACTTAGTCACCTCGACAAATAAAAAACGCAAAAAAGAACTTGGCTGATATCCAGCTGTCTTGACCTCACACTTGGTCAATAATGATTCTGTCTTTCCTTCAGATGACTGCAAGGGCATTACCATATCTTGAAGAAGATGAGAGACTGCTTCCAAAGTTAACAAATCTCAGGTTTGTTTTACTTGCCCAGTGTAATGCAATAACATTAAGTGGTGAATTCTGTTGTCTTGTGTGTGATGACTTACTGGTATTTCATTATAATGTTTTTAATATTTAGTCGTCAGTATGTCGGACAGGATTACACCCAGAAAAAGTCTGTGGGAGGGAAAGTCACTCTGGATCAAATTGATGGGGTGAGTTTACACTGCATTCTGGGTTAAGCTGGTATCCTAACACTCACACAGTGATGTATTCTAAGGAATCCCCTCTTGCTTCAAAGCCAAGCAAAGTGCTTATGTACATGTATAACAAGGCCCTATGCAGCTACATTTAGTCATTCACTAGCCTGCAAAAACAGCCGTCTCTTCTTGCTCTTCACCATTGGGGATGTTTTGCCAAGAGGGACGTCTATGTGGCAGCGACAGAAATTCCATACTGATGATGTAAATCAATGTAGCCTGGTAGTCATGGGGTTCCAAATATGTTCATTTCTCCTGATTGATGGTCAAAAAATTAATAATTCTAAAAACAAGAAACTGGAAACTTTTAGCTTGTATTCTTTAGCCAGCAAAACGTGTTTAAAATGCTCCCCCATGCCACTCACCAGTCATATTTTCATTTGTGTTGTCTTCTATTTTATAGCTATCAAAAACATCTTATCCTTTGTGTATGCGTCAACTGCACACGGCAATGAAAGAAAACCACCACTTAAAGCACTTTGGCCGACTGCAATATGGCTTGTTTATTAAGGTAGATAACAACTTTGCACAACAGACTTAATACCGATCATTAACTGTAGGACATAAACGTTTTTTTCTTTATTATTATTTGAAAAATTCATTGGTTTCATTTATCAGTGATAAGTTTCTAAAGGGACCAATTTTGTTGACGATAGACTAATAAATCATTGTATGGCTATTGTAATTTCTTTTTATGCTGTCTTTTTTTTAATACCTTATCTGATGATCAATGTTTTTGGATGTCTTGATGTAGGGTATTGGACTCAGTTTGGAAGAAGCACTTATCTTTTGGAGATCTGAGTTCACAAAGCTTATGGATGTTGATAAGGTATCGGTATTTTTGACACGTAAGTGACAATGAGTAATACTTGATTTGGAAGTAACAAATATGATTCATGAAATAAAAAATGTTCAATAATAATGCTAACTATTAAAATCCTATTTACAATTAATTCGCTTGAAAAAAGGAAAAAACTACTCATTCAAAACACTATTTACAATTCCTGTCGATTTAAAAAGCACTTAATTTAGCTTAGAAAGAGTTAATTTAACTAAGAAAAACTTATTCGAATTAAAAACATTTCATTTCAATAAAAAAAAAGCTGTCAGCCTCTAAAATTCAAAAGTTTCTTTCAACTGTTTAAAAAAACACAAAATAAAATAAAATAAAGACAAATTAATAAAGCATCTATAGCTGTTGAGTCTAGGGAAGTCCTGCTTGACCCTTCTGTATTTCTAGATCCCTGTCCTTAACATCTAAGTTCCTCCTTCTCGGGGTTCTCGATCCCCTTAGGCATAGGAGCGCGCTCCGCAAAATTGCAAAGGACAAAAATATAATAATAATAATAATATAATAATAATAATAATAATAATAATAATAATAATAATAATAATAATGACAATAATAATAATAAACTTTATTTACGTGTCAGGATTTTTAGCTTACAAGCTAACTGGGGACACGACAAACACAGAAATAAAATGCTTAAGATTATAAATACAGTGGTGGAATTAGATCTATAAAGTGTATGATTAGATTCTATTGCTATATATAAGAATGTAAACACTAAAAATATATTGACATCAACAAAATTCTCTTAACAAAGATAGTTACTGGTGCCATTATGTTACAGGTCAAATTTGATTTCAGGTTAATTTTGATTTAACCTCAGGTGATTCTTAATTTCCTTTTTCTCCTAGCCCCAGAAGACAAAGGAAATCCACAATCAACCTAGGTTAAATCATAATTAACCTGAAATCAAATTCGACCAGTAACAATTATTATATAAACACAATCATATTTTCATAAGTTTATTGGTTCCTGATTTTTTTTAAAAAAAATATTTATTAATAACAATAAGGTTGAGGGGCATAAAAGGAGTATAAAATTACCAGTTAATTTGTTTAAAAATGATAATGATACAAGGGCAAAAAAAAAAAAAAAATAAATAAATAACGTTTTTTATCTCCATGTTTTGTTCAAGTAGTTTGACAAACAGTATGCTTACAACATTCGGCACAGTTATGGGAAAGAAGGTAAAAGACAAGACTACACACCATACAGCTGCATGAAAATCATCATGACTAACCCACCTGGACCAGGAGATCATCATGGTAAAGCATCATATTTTTCAGTCTTCCCTCAGTGGCCTGTGCTTAGAGGCTTGTTGTCCATCCCTCAGTTTCTTTCCCTTGCAAAGAAGTTGATGTTTGCCCAAAGGCAGTGTAGGGGGAACAATGACAACACCATTTTCTTGACAGTTGAAAAAAAAATTTGGTTAATTTTCCAGCATGGAACGGATGGTCAGATGGAGAAGATTAATCCATCTGCTATTTTTTTTTTTTCTGTTAACTATCCCCCAATATAATAGAGAATTTATAGTTCACCCTTCTGTCTTATTCTGAGGGGTCCATAAACAGTGTTTGTATTAACCAGGTGTGGGTGTTAAGCAGGTAGTGTTCATTTCATTGTAGTCATTTCCAGTGACATGGTGAACCATGTGATAATTATAACAAGGTGTCTGTGAAGCAGGGTTCCAATGGTTGTTTCTTACACATTCATTGTGCACATGTAAGCATAAAATTGTGATAATGTCGTCAGGAGACACTTACCTTCTTTTTGATCAGTTATCTCCTGATCTCTTCACAGGCTGCCCATTCCGACACACAGATGCTGATCTACTGCGGCAACGTTTAGCAGCTTACAGGATTCCCAAGAAGGGTATTGATGAGGTACAGTTGAAAGCCATAACAGAAAAACGGGTTCTTTTCGAATACTGTCACAATGTCTTTGAGCAGAGTTCTTCATTACAAACAGGTGTGTTAAGGTGTAATAGTTCATACTGTACAATATTGGTCTCCTCTTCGTTTACAGATAATGGAGTTTGTCAAAGAGTCCCATTACCAGCTGGCTTGTACAAGATACTTTGAGCTAACACATGGGGTATGAACTCTTTCTCCATTTTAATTTGTTACATGCAATGGGATCACCATTAGAGTTCTATTTCTTCTAATTTTAATTTGTGTCAACTACCCTACCTAGGTAACTGCCAGCTCTGCCATAAACCATCCAAACCAATACTTCGATGAAAGCCGCCAAGTTCTGCAAGATGGAAAGGGTGGGGCGTCACGCCTTGGAAATGACACTCCCAGTGGGCTTGAGCATGTAAGAGCTACTGTAAAGAATGAGAAAAATGGTGCACCTAATGCCACCACAGGTAATGACATAGGTGACATTCAAATGGATGATGACGATGACATGCTTGGGGAAATAGAAGGAATGGACACAATGGCTTAACTACAGCTGAAGTGGATCAAATGAAACTGATGTATAAAAAGGACTAACTCGATGTGATCTAGTCCAGAATTTTTAAATCAGGGATCTTAGCTTCAAGTTTCTTGATGGCTCTTAAGGTTCCTCAACGTGTGGGAATAATCGACAGAAGTTATCAAACACCTATTCTGCATTGCAGAGGTGCACCAAGTCTTGATATAAATGTAATGTAGTTTCTGATCTGAAAACTTTTACTTTTTTGCTATCTGTGTTAAAAAAATGTACACTATGATTTAAAGATTATCAGTTGAAAAGTTTATTATTTTTTCATACAAATCTACTTTTACAACACATTTCCTTCAATACTACAGTCATTACTGTTAGTTTACATGTATGATGTTGAATAATGACTTATAAGACTGTTGCGCATTTCAATAAAAAATGTGAACTTACAACTTCAATACACGCAAAAAGTACATACCTTTTTAAAAACGCTTACTCTACAAATGCAGGAAAGTGTTGATAGTGACACTGAAGCGTCCACACGTCCAGTCTAATAAGTAATTTTTCTTGTTTAATGTCTCTGCAGTTTGCTTTCAACTGGACTTATTATACCCTACATTGTATTTGTATTAACTACAAAAGTGGGAAATCTTTCACTAATTGTATAAACTATTAAACCAATTATCATCACAAGAATTATGAATCTTTTGTTCCTTTTTTTGCTATCAAACAGTTCTTAATCTAAACACTATTGTTTTATGTTCTATAGACATCAGATGTCACAACAATATCTTTTCGCAATAAATATTTAGTAAACTTCCCTAGCACAACATTACACCCATTTTTTGTACAATATTGCTGTTTTGGATTATAATTTATAGGACTGAGTGGAGTCCAATTCAGTCTGTAATCACTTGAGTACTTACTCAAAATCTGATTTGTTTGAACACAACAGTAATTTAACCAGATGATCACAGACAGAACTGGATGACCTGTAGAGTCCCTATTAGCAGTTAATCATAACTAAAACAATAGACATTTGGCTAGATACACAACAATTTCCCATTATAATAACTTTGGAAGCAAACAAACCAGATAAAATACAAACAAAACTTCACGCACCTACAATAATTATCATCCTGTTATGCATCTTTCGTGTAAAAAAAAACTAACTAAGAGAGAAGTTCTAAATTTAAAGGAAGATTCCTTAGCAGCACATGAGTTAGCCGTCACATTTGCCCATTGGATTTTTCTATTGTCAAAAATAATAAAAAATTCCAGCGAGCAAATGCGATGGCTATTCCCTTATACCACAAATGAATAAATATAAATATAAAACACTTACACTACATGAGAACATACAAGAAAATGCTGCATCATTTTTGTACACAAACCTCAAGTTGTGCTGGTACTGATACTATTATTCTACTCCAATTTAGCAAACAGTGTTTAAAGTGTTATAATTGTGGTAATGCACAAGATAATTATGCGATGATCGGACTCAAACTTTTCCCTTAAAGGAGGCTTGCACTGTTGAAGAGTCCAAGGGTGTAGTCAGTAAGTTAAGCAGACACCAAATCCTCATCTGAGTCATAATCACTGGAGTCCAGCTCCTCATCCACCACTGACTTGCGTTTCTTAGCTATTGAAACACCTAGTCCTATAATGTACACCTGTTGGTAAAAATAGCCATTGGATTGTAAGGATGGCAAGACACTATTAACTGAAAACATAAGTTACCACAACAATGTACAGGGCCCAGTTGTTTGGCTGTTTCTTGGTGTTGCAGAAACTATTATTAGTTTGCTTTTGTTGTTTTGGTGAGGGTATTGTTCATGTCTTTTCAGTCTTTTGTATTACATAATTTAGTGATTGCAGCCATCAAAAACACTAAGAAACTACCAGTTGCATCCTTAATAAAATAATGATGGAACTTTAAGAAAATGTTATTTATTTTTTTGTAGGTATAAAAACCTTTGAGATATTGACATGTATTAAAAACCGCATTTTTATGAAAAATGTGAAATAATAACTTCGAAATCCCATGACAGATTTTTCCCTAACTTCAGCAAATAAGCCTCAGAGCTCCTAGGTTTGAAATCAATTGTGACCGTAGAACTCGCTACACAAAGTGTTAGTCAAATTTAACCTTCACATGCTACGCTAACACATTTTGTGAAAGTTGACACACAAAAAGAGGAAGAGTGCCAAAAGACTATCTCTTATCTGAAAGGGTATTCATTACCTAAAGCTTTAGTGCAAGAAACTGAGTAATCAGAAGCCTACGGCATAGCATATTAATTTGACCAGCGTGTTAAGCAGCAAGTTATATGGTCACGACTGACTTCAAACTTGCAGATATAAAGCTAGTGAGCTCCGAGGCTTATTTGCTGAAGTTAGGGAAAATATGTTGTGGGATTTTTAAATTACTTTCAATATCGCAAAGGTTTTTATAACTACAAAAAAATAAATAACATTTTCTTAAAGTTCCCTCACGATTTATCACGGATGCCAAAAATAATAGAAATTGGTTGAATTTTTCAAATTGAATCAAAAACATTACCAACACTCATATAAATAGGTTCCGACCATCTTAACCCAGCTTTGAACAACCTGGCCCAAACTGTAAGTTCCTGTGAAACAGACTGGCGCAAACTTGGGATACAATGAACAAACATGAAATAACACAGTTAATGTGCGATCTCATACAAAGAACAAGGGAAGAAGCATGCCTGATAGTAGGTTCCAACTTTGTGTTAGGCAAGTACAGGTCTCCAATGACTAGAGTTTTTTTAAAACAATCAATGCAAAGAAGTCCCACTCACCACCAAAAAGAGCCATGTTCCCCAGTAATAACAAGCACCGAAGAACCACACTTTGTAGAAAAATCTGTTTAGGAACACAGCAGCTCTTGTCATAATACATTTACCTATAATAAAGATGAGATAAAGAGTAGTGGTATTGCTAACTGTAACAATAAATTATAATAACTATTACAAAACTGTTAAAAAAGTACATTTTTAAACACTTCAAGAGGGAATTAGTGATGATTTATGAGATCACACTAGAATGTGTCATACATTGAAGTACAACCTTTGAGTCTCTCATTCTCCCATTCATGACATGTTGATTAATTGCATTATAATATTTTTGAGCCTGGATTGAGTCAATGTTTTTTTTTATTGTGAGTATTCAAGTAAGAACTTCATAAAGAGGTATTTTCCGGAGGTTTCTTTACTAAGAGTCAGCTACGGTTGAAACCTCGTTAACTCAATCAATCTCATTTTAACTTGAACCTGGGCCATTAATGCAGAATCATTTTACTTTCCGTCAAGGGGTTCATTTTCAGTGAATGTTAAAAGTACCTCTGTAACTCCAGTGCTGGATCCAGACCTTGTAGTCTGATCTACACTCAAAGTGTTCTTGGTTTCCCATTAGCAGAGTTTTACTAAAGTTCTTGCTTTTGAGTAAAGAAGTATGACCATAAAATCACAAGTAAATTTAGCAAGGTGATTCCTTGAGTACTTTAGACTCACACTTTTGTATACCGTATATACTTACCAACTGGTGCATCAGTCTCACAGACTTCAGTTTGTGCAGAAGCAGTTGGCTGTGGAATTGGGGTAGTTGTATTTCCAGACACTGTGCTATCACGTGGAGTTGGCTGTGGAGTAGGGGTAGTTGTGTTTCCAGGCAGTGTACCATTAGGTGGAGTGACCGTTGTTTGGGGATGAGCAGTATCATTAGTCTAAGAGTCAACACAATTAAAACAATTAATTTTAATTATTTAATGTATTTAAATATAAACTGAAATTTGCTATGAGATGCAGTGATTGTTTTTACCATCCAACCCAAACAGGTGGTAGGTACAGGTAAGTTAGGGACACAGACAGCTTTTTTGTCTTAAGTCAAGAAAATACAGTGGTAGCTCTCCTAATGGACACTCCATAAGCGGAAAGCTCTACTTACAGCCACCTTCACAAAACACCTTTTTTCTCAACTCCCCTACAAAATCTCTATTAATTTTTTACATTCTCGTAAGTGGCCAGCCCCAGTTAAAGACACCTTTTTCACGTCTTGAGGGTGTCAGCTTACCAGAGCTTCCACTATACAATACAATTTTAGAAAATACAATAAAATAATTAAAATATCTATTGTATTTTCCTGATTAAACACCGGGCCTTGAATAAACACCAGGTCAAAAGGTAAAAGGGAAGTTGTTAATAAATATTAAAACTGCCCAGCCTTTTTTTGTGGGTTGAACTTACAGCATGGACGGTATATTATCCCATGGTGCATCTGGTGTATTGACCAGTGTCTACTAGTAACTTACTTTCATATAATGTTGGCTGCCATACATGACATACTGTGGTGCCAAAGTGAACAACATGATGTTCAAGAACAACATGGTCAGCATAAGCATCAGAATCAGGAACAGTAGAGCCTGTGGCATAGTTTTGCGAGCACGTATCTTATAGAGCTTTTAAACAAGTCAAGGATGGTTCGTAGGGAAGGTACTTTGGATTGGTGGTTTAGAATAATAAGAAGGACTAGGATTAACATTATGCTATAAAGTGACGTTATGGGGTCTTTTCTCCCAAGGACTGAATGTTTTTTTTTTATTATAGTAAAGTTTCTGGGGGAACTTTTCATGTATCTTAGCACTGACAAAGTTTTTTGGTCATCACAATCATTAAAGCAAACTTAATTTTGACTGACTGACTTCATGTGACACTACGAGTGATTTTTTACCCAGAGACACAAAATAATTTATCGCATCCGTCCCGTATAGTAGGACCCAAAGAGCGATCAATTGATCTGGACATGTGTATTTGTAGGAATATCCCGTTCATGTAATTTCTGTGGTAGTTATTATGGCTGTGTAGTGTAGTTGTTTAACGATGCGTATTTTTTTGGCCTCTATTGTGCTTTAAAATAGAAGGACAATACTTTAATTTCAGCGTGCTGTAATACAGATCAAAGAGTTTTGGAGTCTGTCTTCAGATTCATGGTCTGGTTACATAAAGGCCCAAACTAGTATCATCAATTTCAGACTTTTATTTTTAACTGGGACTTATTGATTCTGGACTGGGACTCATGATTTTTCACAAGATGAGTCCCGAGTCAGCATAACTTATTTGTAACAAATCACTGGACTACATTATTATCATGTCCTATGCCATGCAGAATAATCCAGATTTTCAAACTCAAAAGGTTGACACCTCCAAAATAATCTATAATAATGTACAAAAATTCTTGATAAACTTATCTCTGCCATATTGCATGCTGAATTTCAATAAGTGCAGTACAATGATTTAAGAAAGATACTTCAGTTTGTGCAAGCTATCATCATTGCGATTATTGAACACTTGAAGTTATCAACCCTCTTTGTTGTGGTCAGTAACTTTGGGTGCTAAGGTGTCCCCTGAATGGAGGTTAAACACGGGTTTTGTGACTCAGAAAAAAGTGTCTCTTTCCCCTGATTAGAGGTCCCTTCAATAGACGAGGTAACAGATACAAAGATTATGTGAACATTTTGCCGGGACCAAACTTTTGTGTCCCCTGAATAGAGGTGTCCCTTGAATAGAGGTTTCCCAATGGAGAGGTTCCACCGTACCACTAAGGTAAAAGTGAAGAAAAGCCCTCCGATAAAATGTCAAATGAAGGACTGTTAGTAAACAGTTGGCCAACAGTTAACTGACAGTCGACCAACACATAGCATTACTGGAAGAAGATGCGATGGGAATGGAACCTACAAAAGCTTAACAATATGCATATATGCAATGTACATTATTAAGTGCTGTTTAATCTAAGGTCATTTTAAAAAGATACTTTGATCCAGCAGCAGCGGATTCCTATAGCTCTGATACCAGACATGGTACAGTACAAGAAGTACAGAACAATGCCAACAAACAAGCAATAATCCAAAGGAAACACCTGAAAAGAAAAATTGAATGACATGCTTGATCTAATTTGACTTGGAACTGGAGGGTCACAGTAGTGTTAATTTTAACCACATGCCCTTACTGTATGTATTGTTAAAATGTTTACCTCAAAATTATAAAATCATTATTAATTTCCTTTTTTAAAAATAATGACAACACTCTTTATGCTTACCCTCTGTGCATATACCATGACAATATTGATGGGATTGGGTAGCTGAGGCTTGAGGAGTGCATAACCAAACTTGTAGCCCAGTGAATTTAAGGCTTTGTCAAGGCTGAAACAGTAAGGAAGAAACAGAAAAAAAATAGTATTTCTGGATACAGTGAATCTTTGTCAATCTAAACAGTCACCCATCAGTGCAGGGGTTTCAATAGGCAGCGATGACCGACTAACTGCATTGGCTACACTGCTAAGAGAAGAGGTCGCTGTTATCCCGAAAGAAGAAGCACCACTGGATTTACGTTATGCATTAGTTATTTGAACGCTGTAGCTCCGTCAATGTTTCACATGTTTCTAAATAGATTTATGCAAAATTTGTTCCCATCCAAATGTACGTCACTGAATTAGCATCTTTTGAAGAAGTTGATTGTATGGCTGATAAATTGAAACTGAAAGGAATCATAGTGAATTAATGCATTCATTTTCTTGGATGAAAAACACGTTCTTTTGTCCAGCATGCTGGAAATCGCAGTTTAGGGCTTCCAAATTTAAAATTTTCTAGGGGACTCAGCAATGCCCTCAAACATCCTTAGAAAAAGGGAAATAATGGCCTCTTACTGATACAGACGGTTACTCTAATCAAACCCGCTGGCTATTTCAATTTTTATTGAAACCCCTGTGAAGAGCCATAAAAATCTGGTCACATACAGGTGGCCATATTAATGAGATAAGAAAAATGAAAGGGTATTTTTATTTTAGAACCAAAAGGATGTGGTCAGTATTATGAACTGGTCACATGCCAAAAGACTGTTAATAAGGGCCAGGGGATGGGGATTTCCCCTGCCTATTATGACCATGACCCCCTAGAACCAAAAACAATCCCAAGCTGTTTGATTGACCTACCTACTTGTAATATTTATCTGGCAACTTGAAATTTTACAGGTGGACAGATTGGTTCCACAGACCATATCAGTAAGTTTGTCCTGTACGTAATATCAACTTACCATGTGAGAAACAAGGAGACAAAAATGAGTAAACCAAACAACAGGAAGAAAATCCCAAAGATGACTTCAAATGGCCGGCAACATCTGAGACACTTGTTAAGCCAGCTTAGGTTAGCAGCCTGTAAATGTCTCTCTCTTCTTAAAAGCAACCTTTCCTCTCCTTCAAGACGTGCGAGAAGCCTGCGATCACGACCAGACACTGTGCGACCACTTGTGTACTTGGCACGGATCATACGGGCACGTTCTTGCACTGATTCATGACTCTGACTTACTTCTAACTCTTCTTTCTAGCAGTTATAAAATATTCATAATTATAATAATCACATTGTAAACCTCTGAGCAGATAAATCTGTCAGTACATACCGCAAGTACAACAACACTACACAAGAAGTTAGCTTTGTACAATGTAAATAGGTTGTATGCTTGAGAAGAGTAATCATAAGCCAAAGATGTAAAAAGATTCAAATCTAACAATTTAATGGGTAATACTTTTTTTTAGCATGAATCAAAGTGAATTTGGTTATTAAAATGAAAGCAAACAAAACAACTTTTAAACACCAGAACAGTGGCCATTTTAACTCACTGACTTAGACGCTGTTTTTCAGAAAAAATGAAAGATCTTACGAATAAATGAAGTAGGTTTGGCTTTACCTTGGCATTCTTGAATCCTTTCAACATTGAGAAAGGTAGAGCCGTCATGCCATATGCCTAAACAGAAAACAAAATCATATAGCCTTGGATACAATGATTAAGCCAGCAAAAATGAAGAGAATGGAACTTATATCAAAGGAGGTGAGCATAGCGTCTATATACATTGTTTATTGTTTTGTTTGCCAAAAAATTATACAAATCAAATAAAATCTAATTACCTTAACTCTCATGGCGAGGAAGCCCAAGAGAAGCCACCAGGCTTATAAGGAATGGGCTCCCTCAGTTAAATAATTAGAACAAAATATTATCATAATTACACCCGGGAAAATCAATGGCAGAGCTACAGTAAATCTTAAAATAAGTATATTAGATAGTCGTACTAATCATAGTTCTAGGCTAAAAAAAGCGAAATGACAAAAAGAAAAAAACAAAACAAAAAAAACAAAAGAAAATAAAAGAGCAAAGGAAGAAAAAAAAAATACATATATATATATATATATATATATATATAAATTACTATTTATGATAAGAGGAATGCTTTCAGCTTACAGCAAAAGGAAGCGGTACTTGTCGCATTTGCTCATGTGCACAGCTGAAATCTGGAAATATAATTTCTGTATTTCCTGAAAGCATTTTTATCATTAATTTCATAGGGATGACTGAAAAATTTTTTGTATTATGTCGGTGTCTTTGTGTCAGTGTTTCCTTTAGCCATTTACCATTCCAAAAATGGAAAACAATAAAATGTACTCTTCCCTGCCCCCCTCACTGCATTTTCTTTCGTACTTATTTCCTGAAAATGTCTGCGGAAAACACAGGAAATGGCATTTCTGAAACCATAAACTAAAAAATATTCTGGGGGAGTATACCTCCACAGCTCCTTTGGCTCCCTTATGTTTCTTCGAGTGCATAAACCTTCAAAATCCAGGGTGCAAAGAAAGTCACTTTTACAGCTTGCCATTCGGGCAAGCTGAAGTTAACATTTACTAGCCCAAACATCATTTCAACTGGAGCCAAAATTGTTTTGATGAGCAGAATTGATTTCACAGTTCATCTGTAATTTGAATTCTACAAAAAACTTCACTTGCCTGTCGGGCAAGTTAAGAACGGAATTCACTAAACCACGCTGTTTGAATCTGATTTGGGTACGTTTTCAAATGTCCAGCAAGGTAATGCTTGCCCGATAGCAATATCCACTAGCCCCGGGCTATCAGACACAACTTCCTTTGCACGCTGAAATCTCATGTGACGCCCCTGTACTTACAGTGTAGGTTATCATTATTATCATTCCCATGAAGGAAAGAAATCCCATGAGCAGTGACAAGGCTGTCTCACCATCTAAAAAATATTACAATCATTAAATGAATAACTATCCAGATAAGGTTTTAATTAATTGAAGCTTTAAGATGGCTGAAAACAGTTCTCCTGAGACAGAGTGATGAGTGCACTAAGAAATTTTCCCTGATATAAGTGTTGCTTCTGTGCACACAAAAGTGTCTAGAAATACTGTACTGCATCTCTTTATTTTTGCCATCTCTATCATAAGAAGATATCCAGCCAATGGGCTATTCGAAAAAAAAAAAAAAAACGGGTGACAAAAAGCTGATGTTTTCAGCAGAAATTTAATAAATCCATTTTGTCACATTTGCATTTGTTATGTTATATCACATGACCTCAGCATGTGCACAAGAGTTGAGCTTGCATAATAAGAAACAGTGTGAGAGTGCTTGTTTTCTTGACTTACATAGGAGGGTGTAAATGGCCCTGAATTAACATGTTAAAAAGGCAAAGAACAGACGTAATATCATTAACTACATGTACATGTACCCAATCACAAGAGGAACACGTACACTTTATTGGAACCTTTATATAATGAATAATATATTTATACAAATAATATATGAATAATATATTTATATATTTAGGTTTGCAAAAATTATTTTTTTTACTAACTTCCAGCTTTTAGTTCATCTTTCATGAAGTTTAATTTATCACTCCAGTGGGTTATGTTACTGGGAGGTTTCTTCAATGGTGCAAAGGCTCTGCAAGCACAGAAATTAATTTACGACAAAGATGGGATAGAATACATAATTTCAGTGGGCGTGTGATTTGCAGTTAATAACAATATTAAATTTATACTCATGCTTACCCAACAAGAAGAAGAACAACACCAACTATTAAAAACCCAATAGTGTACTTCAGTGCGCCACACATTCTCTGCAGGAAAATCAAAATATCATTGCAAGTGCCAGAATTAAATCAGTCCAGAAAGCAATAACAAAACATGATCCTAAATTGCAATGTACTGTCCCCACCTAAACACTTTTAAAAGCCAAAGGAAATGATTCAAGCATATGTATAATATAATTGTTCTTGAATGTCACAAAGTGTATGAAATAGTGATATCAGCATGTTACCTAAACAATTGTTATAAGATAGGTAGCTATAAGATGATTTACATGACTGTATATGAAAGGCTCTGGTAATACACCAAGAAGATTAATTGACAACAACTAAGGGAGCATTCATTTTTTAGAAGGGGGGGTGGGCCGGAGGAATTCAGGGGAGGGTCATTAACTTTTTGCCTGCCCAAAAAGGGAGGGTCAGCATAAATTTGACACAACAAAGAGGGGGGGTCACTTAATTTTTTTTAATATTATACAAGTTTCATACAAACTGATCTTTGAACCCTTGACGTTACAAAGCTAATTTGAGACTCAAATGAACTTTGTTCCACTGAAATGTATAAAAGCCCCAGTCGCACCAACTGAATTGATTATTAGATGACAACAACAACAACAACAACCATCTGATCTGGTGAAAGAATATCTTGAGCACCTTACGAATATTGAAGTGAGAAAAAATATGCGCCAAGATGAAAAGCGTCAGGCACTGACTGCACTAGCAACGGAAAACTCGGACACCCAGTCAGAAGATGATGATGTCAGTGTCAGCGAGGACTCAGAAAGTGAAGATGAACTACTACTGGAATTTGGGGATGCAAACAATTCAGACGAAAATGATTCAAAGGACAGCGAAAGTGAAGAGGAAGATGAGTTGCCTGAAGGGGCCAGGGTAAACCGTTATGACAGAAAAGTAGGCAATTGGCGGTTGCGTTATTCTAGCTAACAGGTGCATCTGTGTGAAGGACCACAGGATCGTTGCACAATCCAGCCACAAACCATGTTTGTCAGGAGGAAGGGGTGGGTCACTATAAATTTTACTGCTTCCCGGGAGGGTCACATTTTTTAACAAAAAATATAAAGGGAGGGCTGGGAGATTTTACATTCATGCTCATAGGGATTCCTCCGGCCCACCCCCCCTTCTAAAAAATGAATGCTCCCTACTAAGACTTCACATTTTGACTAAAGAAGAGAAGTCTGACAGAAAATAAGCACATTACCAGCACTCAATACTAGCCCTTGACAACTTGGCAAACTTGCATGTAAATGATGTGCCTCACATCACCGTAATGATAGTCAAAAGCTTCTTTGGCAAAAAGTATTGCAAGTCACAAGTCAACATTGAACATTCTACTTAATTTCTACTGTTTTTCCGTTCAATTCACTTTTACCTGTTTTGTTGTCACATCTTCATCTTTTTCCTCATAGTAGAAGTACATAAAAGGCATAAGTACAAAAGCAAAGAATGCCACCATTGCATAAAGTACTGCAAACAAAAACACCATATTGCATAAAACAAAAATCGACTTTTTACCACAACTGAATTACAGTCATAATTATACACCATCATGTATGCTTGTTACAAGGACACAGTAATACTGTGCCTGTTCAATGACACGTTTATCACTCTTTTGAATGACACAATTGTTGCAGTTAAAATTATGGCAAGTTTTGGCAATATTTGTTAATTATAACCCCATTTATACGCTAAAAAAATCGGCACGCCAAATTTTTGGCACTGTGCTGACAATTTTAAGGCATGGCACTCACAATTTTCAACGTGTAAACGTATTGGTCCCACATGTAATGCTCAAAATTTTAAGGGTGCCGAGACTACCTCCCAGAGGTAGTCTGGGCACGGGTAAATGAGGCACAAAGCAAAAAATTTGGCGTGCTGTGCCAATTTTTTTAGCGCGTGTAAATGGGGTTTATAATTCATTTTTGGGTATGGTAATGCACATGTACAGTATGCTGCTGAATTTGAAACAAAGGAAAACAAAAATTGACTACAATGAAAAATTAACTGCAACATAAATAATTATTATCAACCATCAAGCATTGACAGTATCTAAAGGCATGTCAAATGTAAATGCAGCAAATCATCATGCACATCATTGGTTGACCAAAGAGCAGTTGACTGTAAGTCATCTCCAGCTGGCTCAGTCTTGGGCAGAGCACATGATGTCATCCTCTGAGAAATGCTTACTGGGGTCGATCAATTCCAGGACTTGGCTGGAAAAGGACTTATGCAGTCTAACCATGGTTTTAGCCGGAGGTGTGTCCAGCCATCCTATGGATGCCAATTTTGGAAGAAAAACAAGGATAATTCACTTAATATCTTATAATTTTATGGGAAAAGATGCCTTCTGGATGGCCAGTTTTCAATGTCTGACTAAAAGCCTGAGTCTAATTGGAGGTCTTCTCCTGTGGGTGGGCTCATGTAACTCGTAGATATTTAGTGGGTTCATCCTTCTCCATGTGCAAAATAAGGCCAAGGAACTTGAGTTGATGTGAGATGACCATCGACAGCAGAGGGGTAGTGCCAGTGAGATCGTAAATTCAAACCCAGCAAATGCAGGTCTGGATTACCACAGTCTATAGGAACCACTCAAAAGCAAGCCTCCACAAAGTACCCATTTGGTCATCTAGGACATCTAGTTTTTGCATGCATCATATAGATTTTCTTTCCAGCGTAAGTACATCTAACTTCCAAGCCCACTTACCCACAGGCCATAGGCAAGGCAAGTCACCATTTAAGTTAACCCTTTATTAAGTCCCAAGGGTGACCAACATCAATTTTCTCCTAACAACATCAGCAGATCATCAAGAGTAAAGGTTATGAGAATTACGAAATTAATTACCAAAACACTTTGATCTTGAACCAAATTCTCTCAACTATTCTTAAAAGAAATGTATGGAGATCAGTCTGGAGAATTTGTATGTGGATCTTGGGGCTTAAAAGGTTAACCATAAACTAGGTCATGCATTCAATGACCTTGGGCAAGCAGATTACAAGAATTGTGCTGATATTCAAGGTTTTTTAAAACCCTAAAAACACTAGATAAGGTAGACACCAAGACGTTATAATATGACTTCTTTTTCTACTATTTAACTACTGTGTGACTAGCAGAGGTGGGTACCCGGGATGTCCAGGGGCTTCCACCTATGGCACAGCCAGCCCCTAGACAGAGTTACGGCCCCATGGCTGGCAAACCCGCCACATCCAGCCATGAGCCCCCACGCCAATAGAACCAGGCACCTGTCACACTGATTTATTGGTGGAAGAATAAAGAGGGGGGAGGGATGGGGGTAAAAGAATGATCCAAAGGCTAAACAAAGAGAGTGGCCACCAGGGAAACGCTGTACTGAGCACATGGAGGTGATGCAAGCAAGGGTGGCCATGCTTGAGTCAAACAACTGACCGCTGACCACGCCCACGTTCCTTGCTGTTAACTGTGTCAAATAAATATTTTATTTAACTTTATTTAAGAAACCTTTTGAAATGTAAGGCAGCAGTCTACATGAAAACAAACTCCACCACATCATTAATAACTGGCAGCTTTGATGTGGCCGATGTGAGGAGGTCACTAACACGTTTCAGTTCATGAGATATACTGATCAAAACGGATACAATGTAGATACAATGTACATACCATAATAACCAACTGCAACAGTATTCTTTTCAAAGTCATTTCTTACAGATTCATCAGCACTCCATTCCTAAAAATTAACATTAACAATCATGATAATGAAATTAAATTGACTATGAATCATATAAAGCATTTTTATTTGCATCCTTTCATTTTTATTTAATGTAACATTATGAAATAATGATACTTTTACTTGAATTTGCAATTTCAATTGGAAAAAAATGCAAAGAAACATTTCTTGTTAGTTAACAATATGGCAATGCGTGTTTAATTTAGTAACACTTAATTAACTTTATTTATTTAATACTCAATTATCCTTCAGTCACGATGGACAAAAATATTGCATTGGTTTCATCAGATTCTTGGCTTTTTGTACCACTCAAAACGTTTTGAATTTCAAGACTACTCAAGCTTAGTTGCAGACTTTTCATTCCATCATTGTTACGCAGCCAGACATTAAGAGACGCCAATCACTGAAAATAGTCACACAACATGCTTTCAAGACTGCACAGTCTGACTCAGACTTGCAAACGGAGGATATTTCCATCTCCCCAGCACGCCCTACTCCTATTTCAGGGTAATAATAAATTATTTCTAGTCTGTGTAATAAAAACATGAAAATATGGAGATAGAGTACAACATGTCAGTAGATCTTTGTGTGATTTCTTATATTTCATTAGGAGAATTGCGTGACCTCTCTCTTGTCGTAAGTTGCTACTTATCTGTTGTATATTCAGTTGTATGGTGTTTTGAATTATTCATTTTGGTTAATCAAATGAGGATTTAATTGAGAACTGGGACAAAATCTTTGCTGTTATACTTCAAACATTCCACGAACCATATTAACTATATCAACTCCTGTTGACTCCACGTTTTCTCTAAAAATTTTCATCTTAAACTTGGAGTATTCTGGGTGCTACTCTATTATGATTAGAGACAAGATCCCATTGTGGCTCCAATTAAATAGCATTCTGAATTTACTTTTTCTTGTAGTAACTGTTTTGCAACAGAGCCTTTGGAGGTCAACAAAATACTGTATGAAGCTGTGAAAGATGCATACACGTGTACGGTACATAGGCCAGCTTACTAAGATATCTACTGGTCATGTTAGTCATGCATATAATATTATTCATTGCCTACCATGTACCCCGCAGCTAGCAGCTTTGATATCTTCTAGCATTCAATGCATATTTTAATACAAAATATGTAGCCAGCTTTCAAGAAGTATTATTGATTATTTCACTGCGGACCCCCTCAGCAATGGTTACAGTAAACTTTACATACAGTCAAACACAATCTTCCATCCAAGGAGGGCATCTGCAGCTACCTTGTGAAATTCTTTTGCACAATCGATTAAGTTTATGCAGAGAATACAGGATTTTTAAAGAATTCTTTTGTGTATCTTTTTGTGTTACCTCCACAGTAACCCTTCGAAGTGACTCACCCTGGAGTTTAGCCATTTGATAATATTATAGTTTGACTGCAATGCATGATCCTTCCTTACCCAGACACTTATGCTGACTATTTATTGTTGTCCCATTTAATAAAAATGTTTTGCCAAATATATACACCAACTAAAAAAAAAATGACAGAATAATTGCATTTACTATTGACATGTTTCCATTATAGTCTACTGACTTAAGATAAAGTGCCAGATTCTCCTTTCCAAATTGCCTTACACCAACTTGCAAAACAGAAGAAGAATTCAACAGTTCCATTTCGAAGGTAACAAGGTGTTATTTCAAGCATGCCTTCTATAACTAAAGGGGCACATGGAACTTTAAGACTTAGTTGACCTTAATGTTAAAAAAGTTCATACCTTCCAAGTTCCATCATCATTCTTCATGTATGATACAAGAAAAATGTCAACTGGAACAAGTGCAGTTGTAAGCAATGTGATAGCAAGAGCCACAATAGCTGTCAGCGTGGAGGACACTTCTGACTGGGCATGGTCTTGATAGAAACGAATGTAGAACCAGGAAAAAAAGAAGATCAGCTGCCAATGCAAAAGAAAACGATAACAATAAAATTACTACAGTAGTACTAGCTTAAGAAAACTGCTGTCATTTTGTGATGCCACCACTGTTTTCCCTCCAAACTGATGTCTGAGAAACGAATGCAGAAATTTGTAACTGATGACGAGTCACTGACTAGATCTGGGTAGTGACGCATCATCAGTATGGAATTTCTGGCTCATTTCTCAGACATCACTTTGCAGGAAAAACAGTGGTATTGTTGCAAAATGTTGGTGTTTTCTGAGGCTAAATTACAAGTAACTAGTTACTACTGCAAATCTCACATATTCATCTAGATAACAAGCAGAGAAAAACAAATTTTTATGCCGGTGAACAATTGCGAAAATTGTCAGTTAGTGTGCTGTCATCACTTTTAGGGGACTGTTGCTCTAGATAAGTGCAGCATCAAAATGACATGTTTAAAATGACGACAACAAAGAATGAATACAGTGCAAATACTGGTTATTTCTGAAAGTATCTTTATCCACCAACCATGAATTTTGCATTTGGAACATTTCTTTGTAATTTGATGGATTTAAGGCAATTTACCACAGATTTAAGCAAGAATAAGGTCCATTTCAAACATTGTGCTACTGCCGTGCAAAACTCAATTGATCGAATTAAATTCTACTTTAGCACGGCAGTAGCGTGACGTTTGAAACCAAGTCGTGCTACTGCCGTGTAGCACGGCAAGCCTTGCCATGCTACATGGCATTACCTCGAGTTGGTTTCAAATGTCGTCCTACTGCCATGCCGAACTCAATCCATAAATTATAAATACATTAGAATACATTTAAAAGGTTTGCTAACCATTTCTTTATTTTTGTGTTTTGTTTTAGGAAACAGCCGCTCTATTCGACTCAATAAATTCGACATCTGAAACCAAGTCGTGCTAGTGTTGTGCTGCAGTCGAGCTACAGTCGAGCAAGCTTAGCACACCAGTAGCACGACGTTTGAAACAGGCCTAATATAAAAATACAGGAAATAACTTAAATAGATTCATGTTTTTTTCTTGTTTTACATTCTACATTTGGCATATACATTTGTTACGTTGTCGCATAAACTTGTCATTTTGCACGTGCATTCAGTAAGGTTTTTCCTCTATAAAGCGACAGTCCCCTAAAAATAATGAAAGCCTATTAATAATGTATTAAAATAATCTGCAACATTAACAGAAGGCAATGTAGCCAACTTTCACCAATAACATTAAAGGAAGACTCTCAATTTTTATCGGCTGAGACAAAGAGCTTCTGAGACGATAGAGCTTCTGTGACTTTTGCTGTGTATGTCAGACCGAAAGAGTTTATTTACCGTCCCTATGTTTTGGAGTTAATAGAACAATTGCACGATGACAATATTTGACTACAACTACCAGAATTCATTTTGGTTTTGCTTTGTTATTTAAATTTGTCAATCCCACTGAGGATGAAAGAAAAACAGCCTTAATTTGCACAAGAAAACAACAAACTCAAGGATTCTGGTAGTTGTAGTAAAATGACGTCATCGTGCAATTGTCCTATTGCTTCCTGTATTGCACAAAACAAAAATTGCTTGAACTTTCTACCATTGAGCTCATAACATTACTATTAATATACTACACTCTTTTTTAGTAATACGCTATTAATAGGTATATGTTATATAAAGTAAAAAATAAAATTATGTAACGTTTTTCGAAATGCTAGTAGCCTGCAGCTACCAACATGGATTTTCAACGACGACGACGTCAGTTCTCCATCTGCTGAAGTAAAAAAGCTTTCAACTCACCACTAAGACAACTGTGAAAGGTATCCAACCATAAGCTAATACTTCGTGAGGGATTGCCATTCATAAACCACTACAACAACTCTATACGTGTTCTGGAGGTATTAAATGCAATAAATTTCAATACTTTGCAAACTTCTTCAGCTGCGCTCGTCTGTGACAACCGATCATAACCCACCATATAACCTAGAAAGTACTTCATGTCAAACCAACATGTAGTCTCCCGACATGGAACTAACGACTTCTCAGCTGACACATCACGTGATCTTTACATATGGGATATTCGCACGTACGTAGAGGCTTACCTTTTGCTATGAACGTCTGTGAACAGTTTTGGAAACTATAAGTCCTGAGGAACGCAAAGATTTCTTGTTGAAGAACAGGGTCGGCCTAATTAACAATTATTCCTCGAGCCCGAGCCCCGAGACAGGAAAAAGGCAATAGGTTTATAACAGCAAAACAACAACTTTACACATGCATCACGCTTTTTTTCTACATTTTTTAGCCGTCGTTGCACGACTACCACATAAAACTTCCTTACTCACACGCCCGCTGTTTGGAGTAGCAGGGGCGGATCCAGGGGGAGGGTGCAGGGGGTGCGCACCCCCCCCCCCCCCCTGGGATGACCTGCGGTCGCTTTCTAATTAACACTGTGCAGTCGCTTGACAGACATACAAAACCTGCTCTATTGTTTGATATGTATTCTCAGCAGTTCACATTATGTTATTTCCTAGTCAAAAGCCCTCTTCTTCGTATTCGCTTTTAAACTTTTTTACGTCTTCAATCAGTTAGTGGTGCACCCCCTCCTAAGAAAAATCCTGGATCCGCCCCTGAGTAGTGAAAAAAACACAAAATTTCCCGTTTTCTTTTTCTACACTCAGATACGGTCCTTCCGGATTCAACCTCAGAAAATTTCCCCAACAAAATTAATGAACAAATGAACTGAAACTGAATAAGATCAATGAAGTTTGAGACAGTGCGAATTCACTTTTGTGATGTTTGCGGTTTGTTGTCATTCAGAAACAGTTCGCTACCATGACAACGCTCTCTCTACGACAAAAAATAATTCTTCATTTTGTCTCCCCCCATTTAGGCTTCTCTGCCATGTTTTCTATTTCATTTGTGGACTCCTGCTGCTGTTGAAGCCATTCTGTAGAACAAAAAGTTTCGCAAAAGTTACTAAAAGTTGCCGACACTTTGAAGCAAAAAAATGTTTTTTGAGGAACAGCATTTTCTTTAAATTGATCAACTTCCGACGAAAAATAATTCTTCACTTTCTCTCCCCCCATTTAGGCTTCCCTGCATTTCTGTTGCTTTCCCACCACCACCATCACCACACTTTTATTGTTTTCCCTCCCTTTCACTTACACATTATCGAAACTATGTCGACCCACTCGTCTTCCAATTCAACACAGCCTCTGTGTCTGTTCTTTGTTTTATAACGGGTTTTTAGAGATAAATTTAAAAAAAAAACTATCCACTTATTTGCATGCAGGATACTGACTAGGCAGTTAATTATTATGCACGGAGCAACTCTTATCTAGGCAAGTTATTAACACACGAAAAGAAATGACTAGACACTAATTAGTATGCAGGGACGCATTTTACCTATTCACCATTTAACAATTAGTCGCCTCAGGCGACGTGAATATCGGCGAATATTCACCTTGACTTCGTCTCGGTGACTATTCACCGATATTTATGTCGCCTGAGGCGACTAATTGTCTTAGTATAATTACATTGATGATTATTCCAGAAAATAAATTTAAAAATAGACATATTTTTGAAAGATTTTGGGGCTTTAAGATGTCGGTCGAGGGCAGCTCTGATCGACAACAAGTTGGTTTTCTTATAATAGCTGTCGTCGGTTTTCCCCAAGGAAACATAAAATTTTGCCAGACATTTATTTAATTCATCGACTTCCATGTTTTCTGTTTCATTTGTGGACTCTTGCTGCTGTTGAAACCATTCTGTAGAACAAAACATTTCGCAAAAGTCACTAAAAGTTGCCGACACTTTGAAGCAAAAACATGTAAACAAACATACCAGTTTTCAGTAAACTGTGTTACCTGCAAAAGAGAAATTTTATCAACCTATCTTTGAACAGCTTGACTCCAAATTTTGTAGCATCTTTTGGTTTTTGAGGAACAGCATTTTCTTTATAAATTGATCAATTTCCGACTCCGAAACATGAACAAGTTTGGCTGCCATTTTGAAAACTACTAGTATAGCCTTCAATGTTATAATTCCCGCGCGGTGATTATAGCGGGATGAAGCAAAGCTCCTAGCCAATCATAGCGCTCAATTTTCGATAATCATCAATGAAGTTGAGCTTAATTGTACTAATTTCACATAGACCATAATGCACCTTGTTTACCTCCCGAAATTTTGCATAAGCATTGTCTTTGCTTTCTCTTGGGATAACTGTAAAATACCCAGGAGAAATTGGAAACAATGGCTATGCAAAATTTTGGGAGGTAAACAAGGTGCATTGCGTTATGGTCTATGTGAAAATGGTGACATGAACCTTTTTGAGGATGTATGTAAAAGTACACCGAAATTTTAATGTAGCTTTCCACATCGAACAACTCTTCCTTCATTTTCTTGCATTAAGCTTCCGTCTCTCTGCAAAACACTAACCTATGTGAATCACTTTTGGAAGAAAATATGCTCCAAGTACTAAATTTCATCAGTTAAAAAAAGTTTGCCAAGATCTCACACTTCAATCCAAAATTTACCAATACGTAGGAGTTCGCGGAACACCAAGTAAAATGAGTTCAATTGTTTTCATGTGATGATATTTATCTTCACACATATACATATCTTTTTTATTTTCAAGCTGAAGAATCTTTTAATTCACCCCAAACAACAAACAAAATTCCTATATTAATTTTTAGCGAAAACATGCGCACTACGCAGTTAGTTTTAGTTAGTATGGCAGGTGTAAAGCTACCCTGTAGAAATACTGTCAATAAATATAAATCGCTATTATCATTATTATTATTTTTTACATAAAAGTTTGGTATATCCTAGAAGTGCTCTGGCATCCTAAAATGCCAGCACTTTTCCCTGGGCATCTCTAGGATACGATACTGATCAAATGACATCCTCTCCCAAAATAAGACGATTTCCAATAACTTTAAATTTCTTTGGTCTTCTGTTGAAAGAAATGTTGTTTAAAGAGTTCTTAGTAAGCTATTTCACTACCCATAGTTTCACCTATAATAAGTAAAGGTAACTCGCTTCAAAAGGATGTACTATCCAGATTTTTTCAAACTTGGCCCAATTGACAGCCATGTATAGTAAATTGAAATTTTGCTGTAAAAAGATGGGGTCAACGTGCTTGTTTTTTTGCAAGTTGCCCACGAAATGTCCAAAGCTGGAACAACCGTCAAAAAATATTGTCATAGAACAGAAACTATGAATATTACCAAAACCTATTGCGCTTTTGTTGGTCAGGGCTATATTTTTTCCGTAAAGTGACTTCAAATTGCTCGATCTTGAAAGTAATGTAAAAAATGGACCTTTTTTACGCCATCCCCTACTTCTCTTTCGCTCAAAATGAGCTCACGCGTGTGTTTTAAGCCCAACCCCATTTAAGCCGGGAGAGTTGTTAGAACAGCTATTAAAATGATTTGGACTATATAGGAAGCCTTTTTTACCTTTTTTTCAGGCGACTGGTGAAAATCACCCCCACCATTAAATGTCGAAATATTATACGCAATACTAGTAATGCGCAGTGCAAAACAATAGAATTGCCTTAAATGATGATCGATAGAAAGCTTCTCCCGACACGAGTTCGGTGCAAAGCAAATGTCCAGTTTTCGTGCATCTCCGCAGTAACACCTCTTGCTGTTCAAGAATTTTTAGTTAAATCAGTGTATTTCCACGGTAACACTTCTTTTCATAAAAGTATTCTTATTTGGAGGTTATCGACAGATATCGATCAGAGACGTGTTTGTGTTGAGAAGCACTCAGGGATACTAAAATTCCAGGTCTTCTGCCTGAGCGCTTCTACAATATGAAACTGATCAAATGCCATCATCACTCACTGAAATGAGAAAATGATTTCCAACTAATTTAACTCTCTTTGTTATTCTGTTGAAAGAAAGAGTTGCGTTAGCCGTTTGTGGCATTTGCCACGGTATATATTTGTAGTTAAGTTGTTATTAGCGCTCTAGTCATTATCTTAGTAAGGTGTTTTAGCACTCTTAGTTTTAGCCTGTAAGTTTAACTGATGAGCGATTGAAAGTTTCTTCTGACATGAATTCGGTGCAAAGCAAATGTCACATTTTCGTGCATCTCCGCAGTGACACCTCTAGCTGTACAGGCATTTTCAGTTAAATGAGTATATTTCCAAGGCAACACTTTTTTTCATAGAAGTATGTTTTGATTGGGAATTTCGACAGATATCAATGCCGTGTCTCTGTTGAGATTGTCAACCAGTTTGACATTTTCAGCTCAATTTGATCCTCTATCGGTATTTCGCAGGAAATGACTGCCTTTATTCATTTTAACTGTTTTTCGTTTTTTTTTCTTGACTTTTCAACGAAAATCGTGTCAGTGAAATTAACTCTTAATTTGACTTGGAGAGGAAACACCTATTGTTCTAAATTCATTCCTAAAAAGTGTATTGCATTTTTAATTCGCCCTCCCCTGAGTTTTCTGATCACGTCCTTGGTTAAAATATGGAAAAGTCTTAGCCAATCATTTTTCGACAAGAAGCTTCATACCTCTTCGAAATCGCCAACGAGGCAGGATTTTCAAAATGTAATTTTAGTACCTTCCTCTTTGTTATTATGAAAAGTTTGTATGTAATAAGATACGTTGTAGTTTTTATATTGCTCTGCTTGTTTGGTGTTGGCCAGAAACCCTAAGCTTAACGATGAAAACTTCGACAGAAAAACAATTTTGACAAAGTAATTATCTCGAAGGTTTCATAATAATTAACCTGTTTTACCCAATCGGAGAAGACTTATGTCAGCATTAGTTTGCACTAAGCAGCTGGTTTTCTGACTGATATAAAAATGTGTGTAGTACTGATTTAATCGACAATTGTGACAACACAAGAGACTATTTCCAGGAAATAAGATTATCAAGTGAGTAAACTATAATACAAGCAGTTGTCTCTGTTGTAGGTTGAGCTAGTCCCCGTCATAAAGCCCCATTTAACAATATCCTCTCAAGTTTATCAGGGAAGAGCTCCTTGCATTTTTTTAACGTGAATGCTTTTAGGTTTTATAACACGTTTACCATTTGAGACACCTAGAAAAATGTATTTTAAAAGGCAGTTGCTGTATTTCATCTATGTTTTATCCAGGGCGGAAGTTCTTGCATTTCAGCATGCCTCAGCATTTCTACGATTATACATAACACATTTAGCATTTCTCGTTGGCACCGCGACCACTTTTTGGGGCAAAAATTGCGGGGTTTAGAAATACACTAAGATTTGAAATCTGTAGGAAATTATAACACATGATGCTAGAAGAGAAAAAGTTGAGTAAGTTGAGTCTGTCATCATTATTTGTTGTCATTAGTTATTGTCTTTACCTGTTTATTTGGTTCCAGTCTTCTTCTAGATGTTTAAATTTTACTGTAATCTTTTTAACCGTCAATTCTGAAGATGTATGTTGTTTTGCTGAAACGTCAAGTCTTTAAAATCTTAGGTTTTAATTGCAACATGCGTTGTTTCATCATGTTTGTTACCACAGTTGGTGTTTTAATTTTTACTGAAGTTGAAATGGCCGAAGAATAAGAGTTTTTATGACTCTTGTTGTTTTATTCTGGCTAAACCCAGGTGTTGTTTTATTAAAATTTTAACTAGTGCTTTAAATAGGTTCAATTGCTTGGATAAACGATAAACCATTACGTGAAAAGTAAAATTCAGGAAAGCGGTACTATTTGCAAAAAAAATTTACTAAGAGGGGATATTTTAATTTGTTTTTAGCTCAGGTGTACGGTCCACTGGCGGTGCGTCGTTTCACCAAGATTCGTTCTTAATATCCTGGATTAAAAATGTTTGGATCAAAGGCATTCTTGACGGCGCTTGTTTTGCTGCAAGTTGTTCAGTTTTCCGAAGGGAAAACTTGGTGGAAGCGCTATGCTGGCTATTGCAATGCAGCATCTAGAAACTGTGGTGCTGGGTGTAACGTTGATTCGGATTGCCCAGGTGGTGCGTGTTGGGCAGACATGGACGACTGAAGCACATCAGGCTATTGCAATGCGGCATCTAGCAACTGTGGTGCCGGATGCAATATACAAAGTGATTGTCCAGGTGGCGATTGCTGGGCCAACCATGACGACTGCGGCACATCGTCAGGATATTGTAATGCAGCATCTAGCAACTGTGGTGCCGGGTGTAGCACTGACGGGGAGTGTCCAGGTGGTGCGTGTTGGGCCAACCATGACGACTGTGGCACATCATCAGGATATTGTAATGCAGCGTCTAGCAACTGTGGTGCCGGGTGTAGCAATGACGGGGAGTGTCCAGGTGGTGCGTGTTGGGCAAACCATGACGACTGCGGCACAACATCAGGCTATTGTAATGCAGCATCTAGCAACTGTGGTGCCGGGTGTAATACAGCAAATGATTGTCCGGGTGGTGATTGCTGGGAAAACATGGACGACTGCGGCGGCACCCCCACAGGAGATCACATTGTCGGAACATACCTCGGGATGTTGCCGGGAGGAATATCTGCTCCTCCACTGTCGTCTGTACCGAGCGAGGTGAATTACATGTTACTGGGTTTTGCTGAAGATCCATCACAAACGGGCAATTTTGATGCATTTTCTATGTGGGTAAGCATGGGTATTACCTACGATAGCATCACTAGCGACAAAGCGGCGAATCCAGGCAGAAAGTATATGATCTCCATTGGTGGATCAGCAGACAGTGGAGGAACGTTTGGTATTGCCGGCGGCATGAGCGTCTCCCAGTGGGTAGACAATGCAGATAATTCCATTTCCAGTATAGTTAACAGTTATAATGCGGATGGCGTCGATATCCAGGTCAGTATTTTTTAGTCATTTTGTTCATTTTTGATTACACAGTCACCCTGCCGGTAGAGCCTTTCTTTTGCTTGCATGTTCGAGTTTTCCCTTCTCGTGAGACTCTTGATGAGCGGCACTCGCGGCAACCAACCCAGGCTTAATAATCGTACGCTTGCCACAGCGGGCTCATTTACGAACATGGGTTTATCAATAAACGGATACTCGCACTCCAAAAAAAAAAACAGTTTAACGAGTCAACCTGCTCGTATGTACTCCACACGAATAAACAGGCTTTTTGTTGTTTAGAAACCATGATTCTTGCTCAAATAAAGCTACTCTTGACTGTAGTTGAACAAGGTAACCTGCTCGTGATTACTGACGTAAAAAGGACCACACTAGCACCCAAATTCGGCAAGGAACTAAGTGTCAAGGAAAACTTGCTCGTAGTAAGGAGTTTTAAGTTTGTCTTTTCTATCTTAGTTTGAAGGCGGAACATCAGACCCCGATTTCTCCACGGCAATCCCACAACTTGCACAACGTTTGAAAGCCCGAGGCTTTCTAGTTTCAGTCGGACCTTTCTACGGTGGAACATGGAATGACTACATCAGCCTGCCGTTGAACGACGTCGACTATGTATTTTGTCAGTTCTATGCCAAAAACTTGCAGTCAGTGGATAGCGTGGTGAGCGACATAACAAGTGCGGCAAACGATCTGGGTAGTTGGAGCAAGCTTATCGCCGGGTTTAACTCCAACAACAGAAACCCTAACCCCTCCACATCATTGCAAGCCGTCTATCAACTCAAAAGCTCTCTCAAGGGAACATTCACATGGACTGCTGAAGATTCTCAGTCTAACTCGCCTCCATATTGCATTGAGAAAAACTCCGCAAACATTTTGAACAACAACCAGCAGCCTGGGTCATGTAATTGGTAAAGAAACAGTGAATCCACGCGGCTTTGCAAAAGAGATGGCACATGAATCAAAACATTTATTTGGACACGCTTAGAGTTAAAGCGCGGTAGTTTTAGGGGTTAGGGTTAGAGTTAAGGTTAGGGTTAGGGCTGGGTTGTCATTTGCAAACACGCTAAGAATTCCATTTAGCGAACGTTATTTCATTTGCTTATTAATAATGATTTATTGCTTTGTTTATTGGACCCCCGAGGCCAGTATATTTCGGCTAGTTCGGTTTATGCCGCGGTCCAGGCACAAAAACAAATATAAAATTTCAAAAATCAGCAAGCACATACAAAATTTTAAAACAAAACCAAAAACATAAGTTTTTCAGTTTTATTCTCTCATGAGTACTGGTTCTTCTCGTATACATTTGGCCTTTCCCTTCTACAGTCAGCTGTGAAAAGAGAATATGTTGTTACTGAGTTATTTTGCTTTTGCTGATAAAAATATGAAAAAGCCAATGTAGAGATCATTTATTCTATACTCTTAACTTCTGCAAACAGTAAACAACTCGTTGATATTTACTCGGCGTAAAACTATTTCTCAAGTCATAACTGTAGTAGGTTTAAACCTTCAAGGTGTAATCAGCCTGTGCATGTGAGAAGCCGTTATCCACCTGTGTAACTTATTATTTCAAAGCAAGCTTAGTTTCCACTAACAATCTTTCAAGAATGATTGCTGTATCCTGAAATCTGACTCGTTCAATTCTATGTTATTT
Source organism: Porites lutea (assembly GCF_958299795.1). NCBI lineage: Eukaryota > Metazoa > Cnidaria > Anthozoa > Scleractinia > Poritidae > Porites > Porites lutea. The sequence goes on along the minus strand of NC_133211.1, from coordinate 24,012,639 downwards.
GTATTGCTTGGCTAGATCAGGCTTAAAATCATGCTCTTGTGAAATTTTCTTTGGTTATCTCTTGTCTTACACGCGGTGTAGTCTCGGATTAAACCTCTACCTCGGAGCAAAGTTCTGTGTACACTATTTGTTGTGTCAGGGGTGTAAAAAGATCTGAGGGTTGTCCAATACTCAGACAAATTTCTGGAAGGCATTGTAATGTTTTGTGTTTTCTTCACATTACAATCCTATACAAAAGCACAACAATAAGGAACGAAGCAACAATGCATAAATTTGCCGGAGTATTGGTCAGGAAAATTTAAGAGATCCCGACCTTCCCGGAGCCAGCCAGTGCTCCTCCAGGATAAAGACCTTTTCAAGATAACTTTTTAGAGGTTTTCTCCCTTTAGTCATTTGTGAAAGCAAAACCTGTTTTCATACCCCCCCCCCCCTCCCTTTTTCTGATATTTTTTCAATTCTTTGTTATATTACGCTTTTGTTACAATTTTGTTATGTTTTTGGCCCAGGGGAAACCCGAACCAAAAATTGATCGAGCTTAATCGAACCTAATCGGTCGGATTGTTGTTCGATTGGTTCGGTAATCGAACATAATCGAACTGGAACTTTTCGGTGAGTTCGACTACTAAACTCAATCAACGCGACTAGTTCTATTTAATGTTCGGTATAAAGACAAAACGCATCCAGTTTCAATTGAATATGAAAGATCTTCCTCTACCGTTTATGTAAAGCGGTTTCAAAACAAAAATATTTCAATTAAACCAAAATGAACTAAAAACTTTATTGTTAAATTAAAGTGATTCGAAATCGATAAATTCAAAATTGATACCCGGCTGTGAAACGTGACTGGACTGCAGTAAAACCTTAAAGCATACACAAGTAAAGTTTGTCTTGATAATATATTCGTGCGTAATAACAGGCAGTGCTTAACGACGGTAACGGATATAAGACTTATACTTCAACTTTGTCGGTCAATGGCTAAAGCACAGGCACCAGTTCAGGTTGCAAATCGGTTCAAGTTTTTGTCAGTTATCTTTAGAGCTGGACCCCTATCTACCCTTTTCTTCTAGCAATTAACCATCTTCTCCAGAATTATTAATTTCACTTGTTCAACCGGTGACGTAAACATTACATTTCTCCTTACCTCTAGTTGGAAACATAACATCAACAAACACACAAACAAAAGAAATATAGTCTTACCTTACTAATGAGAGAAAACTGAGAGGTATGCAGCAAAATGAATACTAGTAGGTCCAATAAGACTGACATTCTGTAAAACGTCCCGACCTAGTGTAAAGTTCTCTGAACATCAATTAAATTTAATCCTAGATGTTCTTGAACGTTCTTAATTAAAACTGTATAACGTGAGTTCAACAAACAATGTCCGTAGCCACATTTCTTAAATCGGTCTCCTGCGAAGTTTGGGCACACGCGCAGACCTCCTCAGTGTGGGTTTAGCTTGAGCACTTGTACTTGAGTTGGTGTCCACCTATACTGGGTCTGTATTTGAGTTGGTGTCAACTACACTGGGTCTGCACTTGAGTTAGTGTCGACTTACACTGGATCTACACTTGAGTTGGTGTCAACTGATCCTGGGTCTGCACAGGAGTTGATGTCAACCGATACTGGGTGTGCACTGTTGTTGGTGTCAACTGATACTGGCTCTGCACTCGAGTTGATGTCAACTGATACTGGGTCTGCACTTGTGTTGGTGTCAGGTGATACTGGGTCTGCACTTGAGTTGGTGTCAGGTGATGCTGGGTCTGCACTTAAGTTGGTGTCAGGTGATGCTGGGTCTGCACTTGAGTTGGTGTCAACTGATACTGGGTCTGCACTTAAGTTGGTGTCAACTGATCTTGGGTCTGCACACGAGTTGGTGTCAACTGAAACTGGGTCTGCAATTGAGCTGGTGTCAGGTGATACTGGGTCTGCACTTGAGTTGGTGTCAGGTGATACTGGGTCTGCACTTGAGTTGGTGTCAGCTGATACTGGGTCTGCGTAGTCTTGGTCAAGCTTCTCGAAGTGGGAAGAATTACGAGTCACCTTCCGATCACCTCCTTCAGCTTTCAGCGCTGACTGTGTTCAGTTGGTTGTTTTTGCCAACACAATACCTCCTGCTGGTTTCAAAACTGTTTCGCATGGATAAGCAACAGGGTAGGGCAGGGCTGGTCTTCCAAAGAGGGCAGTGGCAGGAACAACACCAGTAGTAGAATGAGGAGTTGCTCGATAGTTTCGTAGGGACTGGTACATCTGTTGTCTCCCGTTACAAGTGCGGATCGGACCACCTTCTCAAATGTTTTCATGAAGCGTTCCTCTTCGCCATTTGCTTTTGGCCATGGAGGAGTAATTTTACAGAATTTTCAAACCAAGAATTCGTGACATTAAAGGGAGGACCGTTTTCAGACTTGACAACTTGAGGCACACCATAAGCGGCAAATATGCGAACTAACTTAGGAAGGACTGCTTTCGCAGAAGTCGAGTGCACAATCTCAACTTAATGAATCTTGAGTAATCATCAATCAATACTAGAACATAACATGCTTCTTTACAAAAGTCAATGCTCACAAGGTTGCCAAGGACCATCAGGTGAGGGGACATCCTCAACGGTTCCCAGGAGGGTTTTGGTGTAGCAATCTGACACGTAAATCACTTCTTTACGACTTGGTCAACAGCGCGCAGCATCTGTCTTTGGAAACCAGACTTTGAATCCCAACAAACTACGGGTCTTGATCATGACTAAGCCTTGATAACCCTCATGAGCCAGTTCAATGACACGTTTTTGATAAGAGCACCAGGAATAGCAATTCAAACCCCAGTAGACTGACATCCACGAACAGAATAGTTTTCATCTGAGGATCAAAGTAAGCAATGAGTTCATCAGAGGTGAGGTTGCACTTCAGCTGATCTTGTGCCTTTTGGTGACCTCTTGCCTCTTTAACTTGACCCCTTTGTGAAGTCACGCAAGGAAGCACCGAGGTCTGAATGATTACGGATAAAACGCGAGACATAGTTCGTCGTGCCAAGAAGGCTTCTGACATCACTTACAGATCGGTTCGGCTTGTTTGATTGCTTCCTAAAGACCATTCCTAAGAACTCAATTTGAGGCATGTAGAACTGGCATTTGTGTTTGCGAAGAGTGCGATTCAGCTCTTGGAAGCGAGTCCGCACTGCATGGATAGGAGGGCCTCGTCATGTTCCTGAACATTCACTCTAAAGATTATGACATCATCGCTAATGTTCTTAACAATTTGGAATGTCACTAATGGCAGAGACGATTACATTCTGGAACTTTAAAGCAGCGGCGTTGATGCCTGAACGAAGCCACTTGTACCTGAATAAGCGGAGTAGAGAATTTCGTAATGTGCCTCGAGTCAGGGTGCAACAGCAACTGATGATAGCCCTGATTTAGATCTAATTTGCTAAACACAAGTAGCACCATTCAGATCATGTATCTTTTCATCAAGGGTAGGCAGCATCTCACTCTCTGGAGATAGCGTTGTTTGCCTCTCGCATGTTCACGCACAAACGAACACTTCCAGGTTGCTTTGGCTCAGGGACTAAGACAACAGGAGACACCCAGGGGTATGGAGCAACAGCAGGATCAATTATATCCTGTTGAGGCAAGGACTCTACACAAGCCTTTAGGCGTTTGTGTTCATCAAAAGGAATTTTTGGATGTTTTTGATGAACAAGACTAACGTTTCCATCAATATACAGCTTACCTTCAACATTCCTCATTTTTTCCAAGCTAGAACAGTGAACAGACTAGGGTACCGCTCGAATACGCTTTCCTCCACTGACACAGCATTGCATTTGCAATCTAAAGTATCCCTAACTCTGTAGCTGTGGTGTATCCCTGAGGAGAAGTTTCACTCTCCACCACAAGAAATTCAGCGTCAAATTTACTACGCGGGGCGTACAAATTGAAGGCTTATTAGACACTGAACACCTTGTCTGCGTTAGAACTAACAACGTTCACACTGGCCCCAGAGTCTACCAAGAACTTGCTAAAGACACCGTTCACTTTCGGAAAGAGATAAATGGAGCACCGGCCTTGAGGCGGGGACTTCTAACCTGAATATATAGTCGTCATTAGAGCTTGACAAGGTCCTAACATTCGGCTTCCACTAGGTTTTGCTTTTTCCTTGGGATTACGTCGTCCCCGGGTCTGCTTTTCTTTTCGGGTCACGTGACTTTTGCGATTAGCGTTTCTCATTTTGACCATATTAATGACAGGCGTTGCCCTTGAGATTTCGCGCAGGACAGCAAGTCTTCGAGTCGTGTGGCCAAATTCCACCGTATTGAAGCAGTTTGTTAGCTTTAAGCCAAGTGGCTAGCTCAGTGTTGATCATTGTTACGGGATCATAGCTCTTCGGGGCTGCAAAACTGATATTGGCCTCATTCGCATACATTAGAGCAGTTCCGTTTTTAAGACATTTTGGCAAGTCCTTTGTGTAGAATACGGTGGAATTTGAGGCCCTCAACAGCCGTTCCCCTAACTTAACTTCTGCGACGGTAGAGTTATTGCTGTCACGGTTTTGAAGCTTCTAAAAGCCTCCAAGGTTTTCCTTTCGTTTTTAACCGAAGCATCCAAGTTCTCGGTAAAGTATTTTCTTTTTACGGCTCTTATTAAATTATCTACATCGTTTCTGCTTTTTTTAAAATTTTAGCCAGGTAGTTGGGTTAGCACGCAACGTAATACGTCATAGGTAATCCAAGGGGAATTTTCTCTTTCATTGTGATGGATACTGGGGTCTAATTTGGTTTCATCGGGAACCAGGATATCCATTTCCTTATGCGATTCATATGCATGATTAAGAGAAACCCTTAGCTCATCAGCGCGTCCCAGAAGGCTATTAACATTTAGACAGGCCATTACCAGATCCAAGCCCGCTTCTAGAGAGAAAAAGGTCTTACCTGTAGGTAAGTTTTACTGCAGCTATCATGAATTATGGAACTTGCAGGAATCCGCGGGCATCCAGGTGGCGGATACCTTGTCCCTGTCTGAATACATGACTTAATAGGGAAGGCCGCTTTTTTTCTGTTTGTTCTTATAAATTACAATGTCTGGTCTGTTGGCTATTATCTCACGATCTGTCTGTAGTGTCTGTACTGGCGTATCCCACATACAAGATTGTGATGTTGCGATTGTGTTTTTCTGTTACTAGTGTTTGGGTCGTTTTGGGGTCATGCTCGTACCATTTCCCTTTTGGGTTTAGTTTAGCTTTTTGCAGATGTTTCAGTGCAGGTATGTGGCGGCTTTGTTGTGACTGATTAGGTATTCAATTTTTCCCAGCTCAGGGCACCCTGCCACAATATGGTCAATGGTTTCCTGGAATTGATCACAAATACTGCACATTTGGGTCTGTACCATTTTTAGGATTGTGCTGCGATAGTAGCTGGTCTTGATGGCCTGGTCTTTTCAGCCAGCAATGATAAAGCCCTGTCATTTGATGATCTACAGCTTTCCTATTTACTCTTTTTGGGTATTCGTGCGTTTGTTATCTTCGGAATCCCATAATTGTTTCAATTGATGTTGGGCATGGCCTTTTGCTTTTTGGTTAACTTTTCTGGCATAGACTGTTGAAGCTTCTTTCCCACTTTCCAGTGTTTCAGGGAGGTTGAGCTCTCTTCTGAACATGGTAGCCTGACTAGCTACGGATGCGAAGTGGTCCCCGGCAGGGGCGGCAGCCTCGGGTACTTAGGGTGGCATCCGGCACGAGCGGTGGCCTCGGAAACACGATACCAATACAACCCAAAATAATATGGTCGTACCTGGCGATAGCTGTTTCCCTAATATTGTGGCTTCACAAGGTTAATTTTCACTTGGTATTTTTGCTGATCAGGTATTCTTTAGATCCTAATTTCTGCGGTATATTCGTTTGCAGTCCTTTGTAGTTTTGTAAGATTTTGACCTCAACGAGTGCCCAATGCCAACTCCTATCACGTGACGCCACTCGTGTGTAAAATAGTGCGAAAAAGACGATTTAAAGACGATTGTCAAAAATGTCGCGAGAGAGCGATGCGAGAGTTTTAATTAGAAACTGCCATAATCATGAACTGTGTGTTTCTTTTTAAAAAAGCCCTCTGTTCAGAACCTCTGGTATTTTTCTTTTCCCATGCGTGCATCCAACGACACTTCAAGGTGTAGTCACGCATTCAGATACTGTATACATATAAAAGTCTTCCAACAAGGCTTTATCCGGCCAGTGGTTCGCGGTGCTGTTCGATTGGGGGGCCCTGATAACAGGCTTATGTTATTATATTCTTCTCAAAGTATTTGCCGAATCCGTGACAATTAACCTACTAACCCTTTGGACTGGTGGCGATACGGTTTGTTATGACGGTTAATGAGCGGTAAAACAAAATCAAAAGATTTAACCAAGCGTGAACCAGGCAACTATTGATACATTTTTAATTCTTTAGGGTGACTGCTTTGTTCTTATTATATCATTACTGTTTGTGTTTATTTGTTATGGACATGAATTAGTTATTTCGCGCTGTCCGCGTCTTTTAACCTTTTTTCGTGTTTCATTTTGGCGACAAAAAGGAATATGGGACGGGGTTGGAAATTTTCTTTGCTACTGTTGATAGTGGGGATGCTTTGTCAATGTAAGTATTCGCTGACTCAAGTCTGTAAACACTGAACCCAACAAGCCGTTTTATCGTCTTTCTTCTATCTTGTCAGTCATAGGAACAGAGGAATGTCGTCCTTAATTTACCGGTGGTCTGCATTTTACATGAACACAATGTTGTGGGAGGGTTCTATCCGGCGGAAAACACATTCACGGTGCTGGCTGGACAATTACAGTGTGGTTTATTGTCTCTGTTCAAAGACCCAAAGGAGAGATGATCTTGTTCACTGCTAAAAAATTTATTGTTAAGAGGCAATGTGTGGCGTATGGTGTGGAAAAACGAAAGTCATTTATTGTGATCCGTCATACACGGAAGCTGCGTATTAGTTAGTATTGCAAGCTGGAGATCTTTTTTTAAAACTATTTTCGCTTATTGTAGCGATATTATTGGTTATTAGTTAATATAGTGCATCTAAACAACCTATTCTTCTTTTGATATTTATGACTAACAGGTGCGGGTCAACTGTTGACCAGAATTACACGATCAAAGAACAATTCTATATTTATAGTTTGCTGAAGTTATTCAATAATCTACTTTTATATATTGGTTGAATCCGTTTAATTAAATCATAACGACTAGCCTGAGAATACAACCGTCTGTCCACGCTCCTCTTAGCGGCTAGGGAACTTTCCTCAAGAGCTGTATTCGCAGGCTAGCTGACGACCAACAAAGACAAAACACAAAACCGAGCACTTCCATATAAAAAGGGACACTAACATTGATAACTCAAGCTAAAATAACCCTTTTGTTATCTCCGGTGATATTTATCGCTTTTTATTGTAGGCGCAACTTTCAAGAAAACTTCCAAGCGGGCGAAGCCACTGAGGAAACTATCGCACGTTGGACGCTTACCCAAAGGTGGGTCAATGATTCCTCGATTCTCTTACAATTACCTTTCTGCAACCGAGTTGTGGCGGACACTATGGTATTTGTGCTTTAGTTTAGTGACATTATTATCTTAATAGGGCACTGTTATTAAATTAGAAATGTAAATCAAAGATCCTTTCACAACGGAAGCCATAAAGACTAAAGATATTTAGTTAAGGCTAATTTCTTTAAGTTCTGGTAAAGTCCAGTATCGGAAAAATCGCACAAAATTAATTATTATCTTCTTGCTTTATTTCACAAATTCGTTTGAAATCTTCGACTTCTATGCAAGGCATGAACCCGGGATTCATTATGACAGATAAAAGATGATTATAGGTTTAACGAATTTGCAAGATTTCCCGGAGTGCCTTTTAACTGGAATTAAATTCTCTTGAAGCTCAGTTTAATGGAATATGATTTTTAAAGAAATATTTTTTGAAGCAGCCAGGAGAATGTTCAGTCTGTGTAACCAGTTGAATGAAAATTCACAAATATCATGAGCCATCCGATCAGGGTTTATGGTCCTTTATTGACTACGGCTCTTATGTAGTGCTGCTTAGACATTCTTTTTTTTTGGAAAATTCCTTTTAAGATGAGTGTGTTAATTTAGTTATTAAAGTGTCATTATTTATGTTGCAGCTTCTCAACCAAAGAATGAAAATGGACAAAAAAAGAACGCGATGCAAAGCATCATGCAACAACCTTCCCATGACCAAGTTGCCGGTAAGGAAAAGTATTGGTGAATAAAGCTTAAGAGAGACACACTGCTCCTAATTTAAATCTCTTTGGGATTTATATTTCTTCAGAGATAAGTAATGATAAGTAATTTTGGACCTTGGTTGATATTTCTTAGAAAGTTATAACCGTTTCACAAGTTTAGATAAGCGTCAGTTTCGCGAAGTGGTCAGAAAGGGAAAGAGATCTGGAGCCCTTTCTGGCGGGTTTATTCGCCATTTTTTAAAACTGTTGCACCCTCCTCTTCTCACCTTTGCGGTGAATTCTCTTTTCTTTGACTATAAACTATTTAGTTCAGATTTTAATTTCTGCTTTAAGATCTTAAAATTTCTTCGTCCATTTTTCTTTCACAAAAACGTTTCAAAAATCATCCAAAAATTCTAAAGCATTTATTTTGCCAGGGGCTCTCACCAAGAGCCATATCGAATAGATGTATTATTCTATCAAATGACATTTAGTGAGATTTAAAAGGAAAAAGCTAAAATATCGGGAGGAGAAAGCATGGCCATAATGCTTCCTTTATCGGTTTCTTCGTTCTGAAAGACTCATTAAACAAGCTTCGGTTGTATGTTTTTCAGTTGAATTCTGATTGGTTACTAAGTAAACATATTTTTCCCACAGCAATGCAAAATCCCGAGGGTTTACAAGCAAGCGAGACGGACATAATAAATCACCTTCAAAACTATAACAAGCACTACCTCAACAACGAAATGGCAGCTGAGACTGGTAATTAGCACTAAATCTTTAACATGATGACTTCTCGAAGCTAGAACGACGATAATGTTCATGAGGCTAGTCACTCAGTAAAAATTCCAGTTATAATAGACCAATCAGAATCGAAAACGTGAAAAACAAGCAACTTTTGCCATATAAAGAAACTAATAGTTGGTTTTAAAATTCCCGACCTTGTTTGCCTTGACTGGTTAGCACCGCCAATGTTCACCAATTTTAGAAAAGGCTGGAAACGTTCTATTTAAAATAAGTCGCAACATGGCTATATCCAAATTTGTGGGCCAAAATCGTCTCTAAAACAGAAAAGAGCACTTAGCAAAACAAATTTGTTAGCATCAAGCAAAGGCAAAAGGCTTCACTTCTGTTTGGTTTGCGTCGAAAACGCCTTTGTTTAATAATCTCTGTGACAAATCTCGTCAAATTTTGTTGTAACATTAAAACCGAGGATTTTTTTATGTCACTTCTGCAGTTCAGCCTGCAGTTCCTCCTGGCGAAATGTCCCTAGCTCGCAGGAGGAGCTAGGAGAAACGGCTGTATTCGCAGGCTAGTTAAATTATCGATGAGTGTTAGGGTTAGATACATCATGATATGTTCGAAAACTTGAGCACTATGCTTTTGAGCGTCACCCTCAAAATAATAGCATTATACCTTAAATCATGCTCGAAAAGTAGCATTATGCTCGACTGATCTTGGCTATATTTGATACCCTTTTCCATGCCTGCAGACAAAAAATTCACCTTCATATGCCAGAAACACAATATTGCACTGTATCAATCAGTTACAAATTTACAAGAAATAAAAGAAAGATAATGCTTAAAACCACTCAAAATGTCTTCTTTTAATGGAACTCTCCCTCGTTAGGATACTCTCTGATCAGTTTGCAGCACGACATAATGATGCAACGGTGCAACCAGAGCTTGAAAGTGGCAAGGCGAAGCCTTTGAATAAGTTAATTCCTTGCTAAAAGCACGCGAAAGTTAAAAAGTCTCATATTTACATTTAAGGAATTATTAATTTTTCACTATTTTCTTAATTCTCTCTATGCAAAGAAGGCCCATTATGCCGGCATTATGCTCGATGCTTCGACTATAGCATTTTAGTAAAATCCAACTAGTGGTCTATTATCAATGCTGGTCTATTATCAATGCTGTGTTTGAGTCAATAGCCCATTCGGCCTTCGGCCTCATGGGCTACTGACTCAAAGCTCATTCGGGCTCGAAGAATAATTGTTAAATGCCCAAAATTATGCCGGCATAATGTATCTAACCCTGGTGAGTGTTAACTGATTATAGGACACTCCCTAACAGCTCCAATAATAATAAATTCATTTCTACTTGATTTCAGCTCTCCTGGCGGACAATGGCATTGATGATGATTCGGCACTTAAGATCTCCAACATGGCGGCTTTGCCCAATGGATTACCCCATCACGGAGTACAAGTAGCTAACGCCGCCATGAAAGCCAAGATCAGCAGCAGCGTTAAACAAGTTCACGGATCCACTGACCACCAGCAGGCCTCAACTTCACCCGGAGGATACGATCCAAATGCGTACCTTAACGACGCAAACTCATGGCCAGAATACAGTATTCATGATTCTGACTACAGTAACTTCCACGCCGTGGAAATGAACAACATGAACGGTGAAAACACGGATATGCCTCCCATGTACAACAAGCCAAACATGTACGACAAACCAGACGAAAGCCCCGAAATGGGCTTTCAAAACATGGGAAGCGAGGGGGGAGTGGAATATCTGGGAGATCAAAAGTTCCCCCAGGGGAAAGCAGAAGGTGGTGCGATTAATGATGAGGTTAAGGAGGTGGAGGAAGAGGCGTTGCAGAATGAGAAAAGTGAGGAAGATCATCCGCAGGAGAGTTCAGAGGATAAATCGGAGAGTTCCGAAGATAAAGGGGAAAATACAAAGGCTCCAGGTAGTTCGGATGAAATGAAGCCAGCTGACAGCAGCGAAGCTAGTGGAGATAGCAAAGCGCAAGGGGATGGGAAGGCAGAAGCGCAAAACAGCCAACAATTGCAGCAAAAAAAGCCTGAAAATATCCCGCCGGCTCAAATCAAAGATGCCTCCTCACCAAATCAGCAAAATGGACCGCAACCACAAGTAGCACGGCTGCAACAGCAGCAGCAGCAGCAACCACAGCAGGATAAAAGTACTTCTTCAAAGCTGACTTCTGCTGCAGTGGCCCAGGCCGCAGCCGTCTCACTTCCCCCCAAGGCCCTCTCCTCCTTACTAAGCAGATTAAAGGCTGTCGGGATTACAAGAGCCCAAGGTCAAGGTCAAATACAAAAAAACGGAAGTAGTTTCCAAGCTCATATACCTCAGGATATCAACCCGGCAAAGGAGATGACCCAATCAGCAGCCCAACGCCTCAACGTTATGAAGCTGAAGACCAACTGAGTGATCTATTACATCTTTTGCCAAGAAAGATAGAACTAATTTCTCTATCTCAGACGTTAGCGGAGTGGTAACTGATCGGTAACAACAACAGCGCAATGCACACTGCGGATACTAAAGAGGGTTTAACCTGTCGTTTCTAGACAAAGACTCGATTGTTTACGTACACATCTTGACCATAATATAATAATCAGGAAAAGTCACAAACCCTGATAAATTGAGTACGCCATTTGAAATAAGGCTATAGTTTGTAGAGAAGACGATTTGTATATTAAAAACCATCGACCATTTGTAATTGATTAAAAAAGTGTAAGAAGAGAAATAAACTTGTGTGGACTTGTTGATATCCCGCATCAAACCTGTTTTTATTCCAACCTGGCCCTGTCACACCTAATATCAGTTATATTGGCGAAATCAAAAAAAATCACAAAGAAACTCTTAATCAGTTTCAATTGTATAAATTCCCAAGCAATAACTAGTACTATGCAAACATAGGATTGCTCTGGCTACTGCAAGTAACTGGTACCCGGGTGAAAACATTAGGCCCCTGGTTGAAGTGATACCGGCTTTCAGGTTTTCATAGCGAAATTTCAATAACCCTTTCGACAGCTACTGTTTGCCCAGTGACGAATCTTTATTACACCCACATACGCAGCTCACTTCAAAGCCATATCTTACCGCAGTCTGATCTTACCGTATGAACTCGAAAAGCGTTGCGACGCTTATTTTAAAAATATTTTGACTTGTCAGAGTGTGGCACACTTATTCGAGGACGGCGCTTAATTAAAATTTTCACTCTTGATCACATAGTTTTAGACGGAGGAGGCGATATTGGAGAAGTAAATTTCATTGGACTTCAAAATGGCGGCTCGACAACAACGCATCCCCTGGCATTTTATTGACGAAAACGAGTCCTCGACATCGCGGACTTACATCGCACATGGTTATTCGTTTTTGCAGTGTTCAATTTGCTTTAATACCCTTGCTAAATCTTTATAATCAGCTGGCACTGACCAAATTTGGAAGATGCGGGCAATATATTAATCATTAATGTCACGTATAAATCCAGAAGTCAAGGAAATAGCGAAAGAGTTCACAACGATGCGATGACGAAATAGCCGAATTATTGACAAAGGATATTTCTACGCCATACCAGATGGCTTTTCCCTGCGTGTCGAAACGAAAAGTTATCCGTTTTATGAAGAAAAACGGCCGGGTCTCGTCTGGTACAAGTCGCTAGCACACATTGATTATTAGAGACTTTTAGATTCGAAGACGAGAACCAGTACGAGTACGAGATTTGACTTTTAATTAAGTTTTTTCCGGTGTTCTCAATAAATAGGCACCACTGAAAGCTTCATTTTACTTTTTCTTTCAACAGAAAAATAGCACTGTTTTCTTTATTGAAGGAGGTTAGCCCTGTTGCGAACGCACAATTGTAAACCTTCTTACATTTGATAACTTGTTCCCGCCATTCAATACTACACGGCTATCACTTTTTCCCGCCAAAATGACGCTGCTACTAAGAATTTTAGCGAGAATGTCGTAGTTAATAGCGGCGCGGAAACAAGTCATCAAAGTTAAAAGTTTTATCATTTTGCGATAGGTGAACTGTCTTTACCTCCTTCAATAAAAATAAGAGTGCTAACTTTAAATGAAATCTGGTCCTAATGCGGTCGTCCACGGCCTCGAGTTTAACCCTTTCACCGCCAAACGTAGTTAAAGGCAAATTTCGACCAGATTTCCAAATTTCATTTTCTAACATTTTGAAAAACAAAAAGTACCATGTGTAAGTACAAGCAGGGAGCTTTCATTTGAATGGTCACATCATAGGATTTCGTCCACAAACGCAAAAGTTACAGTCACCTTTCAAAACTCCATCAAGCATTCCGGCAGTGAAAGGGTTAAAGGTCTCTAGCCTATTTTGATGGAGCAGAATGTTTGGAGCACTAAAATTCAATTATAGTCTTTACTTTTTGCTAAAACACTCGACTTGAATATTTACTTCCGTCTCACTTGGTTCCAGTCCTCGTTCCTACTTATTCACTTCCGTCACGGTCCTAATACCTATTCACACCCCATCAATGTGTGGCACAGAACCTATCCGATATTAGAGATTGGCGCGGTGCAGGATTCGCTCCGTTGCAGATATCGCGCCGAAAACATTGTTCTGATATGTGAGCAGAAGCTTTAACCGATATGGTTTTCGTGCCGGTGCAGTAGCTATCCAGTATAGCGTGAACATGACCTAAAAATGAGCGAAACGAATTTAAAGATACTCGAGAAAAATATTGCTCGATGGATGTCATGATCTGTTTTTTGTGGCGTAACGCGAAGTTTGCTTTAGGTGCGATCGGAGACAGCACATGATGTAAACTAGTGCTGATTCCACGGCTTGCTGTCCTGCAAAATTGCTATTGATCGATTTATTATGCTATTTTACAGAGGAAAAGGTACCAACTTGGTGATAAAATCTTGACGGTTAGTGTTGATGTGTTCTGCCTTAAAAATGATTGGAAAAACATGAGAGAATCACCAAGAAATCACGACAAAAATGGCGCAAAAAGTAGCCTGCAGGCACGTGAAAGGAACTAAAAGAAGAAAGCGAAAAATCATCATAACGACCACTGTTTTGATTGCCTTTTGGAGATGATCCTTAACTTTTCTCCAGATTCAGCTTTAGATTAGGCCATTTGCTTTATTTTGGCAGTCTACGAGAATTACGCCGGGTCAATGGTTTTACGTTGCTCTGAACACTCAAGGGAATATCGCCAGCAATAATTATTTGATGACTTCATTTTTCATTCTTAATGAGTCTAAACCGTCGGTTAATTCCTCTAAAACGTTTACCCTTGTGACTTGCCAAAATGGCGTAAGTCCGCCACGGAGAATGCCGTTTCTTCGGTTTCTATCTACTTAAAGGTATGTAGTACCTTTTGGTTTATACAGAACATAGACACTGAAACATTGAACCCAACGTAATAAATCTTATTTCATTATTCACGCTTCAAAGGGCTTAAAAATGAAGTGAAGATGTGAAAGAAAAAGCCGGGGGATATAAATGTAATAATCTTTTGCCTAAAATAATCTATCGCAGGTTCTGGTTATCAAATCATCAAGGTTACTTTTGTTTCGGTTGCTACGCTTAGTAAATAAAGGGGGCTTAAGATAAATGAAAGGTAATTAAAAGATTGAACTTTTCCGCTTCTTGCTGCGGTTATTTCGCTGTTTATAAATTGAAAGTCAGGAATTGTAATTAGTTTTATCAAGCTGAGAACTCATTGGACTTAAAAGAGGCAAAGAAACCGAAGTACAACATATAATGGATTTCAGAACAGGTTTCTTAGTTTGTTTCTTTTCAGTAATAGGTCTTTAAATACCACAAAAGTACTGAAGTTATAAAACTTGATTCAACTTTTTTCTCCTTAAGTCTGTATTCAGAGAGAAACTCATAAAAATATTAAAGCAACTTTTTGGCGCTGCAGTAATATGGCTTCCAACATTAAAAATAGGACATATTTTAACCAGTTTTTTATCTAGGAGTTTGTCTTTAGCTTGTGTTTACCTCACGGGCCACTGATTACTTTGGCACCTTGAGTTTGTTTTCTGTTTCACGCAGGTCGATCACCTAAATTTAAAAGTCGGGATCGTAATATTGTTACTAACAATATATTCCTCGAGATGTATACCCTAGGCATCCTTAGCAGTAATGTCCTGTGCACTCTGTTTCTCGCGTTCAAAGTGGGCTCCACTTATGAGGAAGTGTTATCTTAAAGACGGCAACTTAGCTCCCGCTGTGACCACTGTCAGTGTTATGCTTAACTTAGTGCACCTGCAGCGCCCTTATTTCATTTTGTTGAATGAGTATATACAAAACATTACGACAATTATTTACTAGATGTTCACAATACCAGTGATGTTTTTATACAAAGTGGTTATAATTTTTAAATTATAACCACTTTCAAACTAAACTTTCAAACTAGACTGTAAACTAAGATTTAAAAATCTTAGTTTACAGTTTAGTTTGAAAGTCGCGGATGTAAGCTAATTATTAAAGATCTTATGGCTTTTCAGATTGTCGTTGTCGGGACAAGTCACCGATCAAAGATAATATGTTGAGGCTGGAGAATCTAAGCATTTTTGTCTTTGGGTTCCCTACGTTATTAGGTGAGTTATTCAGTACCCTGCATTGGAAGAATTATTCATTTAATACTATAAACAAAATGAGAAGAAATGTAATCACAAAAAAGCTCTGGAAGAAAGCATAACATCGAGTTCCAGTTAAGCATATTTTTTACCCCTCTCCCAAGAGAAATTTTATAAACATAATTAAGAGAAAATACAAAGGAGTTGATGTTTATTAAGGGAAAAAACCTTATATGAGGATAGGAGTCAGATTGAGATCAATGCAATCGATATCGACAACTCATAATTGCGGTAATTTTTCAGCAACTAATGGCAACTTCATTCAAGAGTTTTTAATTTCTAGCATTCATCTTAATTATGTAATTAATGTCTGGGCCAAGTATTCAGTTAAAGCGTTGCAAACATTCTGAACTGAATATTTTTAAAACTGTTTCATTCGTGATCATTGGAAGCCTGTGAGTATTAGGTTGGGGAGAAAAGAGAGAAAGGAGATCTCCCTCCTTTTTTGCTACTTTTTCTCTTGCAGTGCTTGTGAGCGTGAAGAGGAGTGCAACTGAAGCTTCAGGTTTGTTTCCGCCTTCTAAACCCTTCAACACAAATGGACTATAGGCTTGTAACGCATTTTCCCTTCTTCCCGCGTGTAGATTGTGAAGATTTCTAGTTTTGTATGTGTCAAATATAGTCGCAGTCTGGTATTATTTGAGACGTGTACAATCCGTTATAGCCCCTCAAAATTACAAACTGTAATCTCAGAATGGGTTATCAGGTGAAGACTTCTTTACTTTCAGCTCTAGCGACGAATACAGCACCAACCTCCCTTCAGGTACACAACAAATACCGCACTCTGCACCACTCCCCTCCACTAAACTGGTCAGAAGGCCTGGCCATTGAAGCAAGCAGGATTGCTCAGAGTTTAGCAACACAATCTACGCTGTCAGGCAAAAAGGACTCTGCCTTAAATTTAGGTCAAAACCTGGCTAAATTGGCAGGTAAATAAAATGCTGATATAAATTTGACGAATAAAGTGCAGTTTCCTAGTAATACTGGGTTCCAGTTATGAACTGAAAGCTAAGGCCTCTTTTGCATATATGGAGAAAAGTTGCCGCGTCCTGGGCAGAAGAGTCACCCGCCGACCCCAGCAACCCTGGGTGAGCCAACCTTTCCAATTCATACATTACCTTGCAAAAAACGTGGCGAACCGTTTACATGAAAAGCAAGAAGTTGGCTCGACTAGAAGGGTGACCCGCCTATCCGAGTCATCCTTTTAAGCGGTTAGGTTCACCCTCCTACAGAGCCGGTCTAACTTTTCTCCATATAAACACTTTGGCTCGCCCAGCCTGGTCAACTCGGTCGAGGCGAAACAATCAGAACATAGCCCTTTTGGATCGGGATAAGGGCTCAACTTTTCCTCTGATGCAAGCGCTCGCGACGCTCATTGACTCGGCTGGGAGGGTCTTCCATTGGCTAGATGGGAGGACCTTAAACTTCCTAGTGATCTTAGGATTCCAGCCAGTATTGAAGGTAGGGAAACAAGGAATAAAAAGCTATCAGTCAGACTTCGCAAAGAATCGATCACTGAAGAGACCGTGGTATTTTATTCGCTTTTATATTAGTGCTATTATCAACTGAGCTTAACTCACAAAAATTATTGACTCATTTTTGTGTAATAATTTCAGGTAGATGTTGTAAAGGACCTTATGTTCGAATTCCCCACTCTCAATATTCACTTCATAACTTTCATATCACTTCATCTAACGAGTGTTACGGCGCTTACCTACTAGATACCATTGTCAGATTTTATTTCCTATATCACAACCAAATGTCCCTCCTATCAATAACTCCCAAATAACCTCGTTGATGCTCTCACCCGACATACCGAAAACTGCCGCCTAAAAAATCCTGGGCTTATACATCTTCATAGGGGTTTAAGCAGCGCGCTTATATTAACCGGAATAGAAAAAGCGCTGCAAACCAAGCTTTTGGAGCTGTGCTGGTCAAATTCATTTTGGTGATAGATTCATGACTCATAACCGTCACGAATATACTGTAGTAAGTGTAGTTGTTGCTGTAGTTTGGGGTAGTTAGAAAACTGTAGCTGGGAGCTCATAATCGGTTGTATTGTTTTGTTTACGGGTCGGATGGGCCAATAATTGAGGGGGCTTATAAGTTGGGAGGGGTAGCATATAAGGGAAAGTTTACTGCACTTCACAAATTTATATTAGAGGGAATGTATGCCTGAACATTGCAGGTTCTATGGCATGTAGCGATGCAGGAGAAATTGCAACAAATTTATGGTACAGTCAAGCACAAAATTACAGCTACTCAGACCCCAGACTGAACGCCGATACTGACACCTTTACCCAGGTAAGAACAACAAATCTTAAGTTGAACTTTTCTCACACTAATGTTTTCCTTGTTACAAGCGTTTTTGTCGTCTCCATCCCAGGTCTTTAAAAATGTGATCAACTCCACACTGCCTGCCTCGAACAGCTTTGCTAAATGTGGGTAGTATGCATGTATTATATATTTCTTTTGCGTGAAAAAAGTTGCTTGCATACGTAAATTCATGATCTTATTACGCCGTGAAAAACAGTACAAACACTTAATTTTGCTTGAGGAACTGCATGCAATTATAGGGGCGTAGCCAGCTTTTCGCTATTTGTCGGCCTGGCTGACTTTCATTTCCACAGATCCTGAAAATTGCACGCATGACTAGTACGCACTGACCTCACCAATACTTTTCGCATAATTTATTACAAGATGTAGAGTGATCAAACCAAAAATTAGTAGGCCCGGGCCTACAGGTCTGTGGGCCAGCTACGCCCCTGATTTATATTACTGCGACTAAATTGAAAGCTATCGAAGGACCGTCTACTATCAGGATTACAACGAAGAGTTTACCATTTTATTTTTTGTACTTTTACTGTTTTTGGTAACTTTTTAGGTAATACTTTGGCTATTTCGTCTTTTTTTTCTTCACGAAACGTGTGAAATATCCCCCCAATTTCTCCGGGGCTACCAAAACAGCCGAGCTTCGGCGCCTTCTGCTGCCTTTTTTTGAACAATTATCCATCAAAATGACTCATCCTTGAGGATATCGGTCAACGGTAGCTGCAGGTTTGAATTCGCCTCAACCGAAAGGAAATTTAATTTTAAATTACAGAAGCAATGTTTAAAACCGCCCTACAGAGTACACAATTCACCACATTTCTCCCTCACCCAATTTCTGACATTTTTAGAGCCACCCTCCCTCGAGCAACGCAGGCTCTGCGATTCATCTATTGCTAGTTATAAATCTTTTTTTTGTGTGTGTTGTTCTTTGTTAATGAAAGGTGATATGGAGAGATTCAAAGGAAGTCGGATTAGGATGTGCTAAAAGCTCCTCAAATGCCGCTGGACCCATGTACGTGGTGGCTCTGTACAGACCCGCGGGTAATATCCCGAAACTGTTACGCAACAACGTCTTAGAGCCCGGTCCTCGAGGAAATGACCCGGATGTCTACTCAACGTTGTTCAGACGGCAGTTTGATAAAGCGAAAAGTTTAGGACGAATTCAACCAAAACCGCGCCGCACTTGAACTTCATTTGAAATGACTATTGTTTGTACCTCAAATAGGCATTGTAAACCTGGATCCTTAATATTTCTTGTGGCCCACTAGAAATAGCTAATAATAATATTTGCGTATTTGAACAGTTATTTCTCGGAGGCTTAGTCTAAGAGAATGGAGGGAGCATCTCTATTTAAGGGCCATTATGAAAACTACCGGGCCACCGGTAATTAATGTATTCTTCCGTGATTAAAGAGTTTTTCTCAGTCTTTCTTTCTATTTATAAGAAATGACGTGAATCAAAGTTTACACCGCATGAAGCGAGCCTTTGCCTTCTACCGCCCTTTCGTCTCCCTTCGCTTGCCTCCGTTTCTCGCAATTTCTTTGTATTATTTTAGCATTTCCAATTTGTGGTTACTAAAATGTCATAAAATTGTAAAGCGATGACAATCACATTGCAATGAGGAACCTATTGACAACACATTCAGACCACGTTTATATGGAGGAACCTTCTCCCGGGTGGAAGACTCACTCATCTACCCGAGGTACCTTAGGCGAACTAACTTTTTCTAGCTACATTTCCTTACAAAACTTGCCTGAAACTGTTTACATAAGAAACATAAACCGCGTTCTAAAGCCACTTTCAGTTTGCCAAACGCTTTTATCTTATCACTATTTTTCTCATGAAGGGATAACGCTTAGACTGGAAAAGCACTTATTTTCTTAAAATTGTCCACTAAGGAAGAGATCTGGAGGTCCAAAGATTTGCTAAACCGCGGACTAAGTTAGACTTCGTTTAAATCCTGACCGACCGTTAGTTTTTAGGTGAAAAAAATGGGAGTTAGTAGTAAAAACGTAAATTTTTTCTAGCCACAATTTGTCATGTAGAGAATATCAATATTGCTTTTTACGAGTTTTCGTGTCTTATTGCGGCTGATGGACCCTATTCAGTTCATTTTTCTATCCCGGAGGGTCACGACCCTCCGGGATAGAAAGAAGCTCGACCCAATGAAAATTTCGAACTTTCTTAAAACAACGCCTTCAAATGTCTGATAAACGTAATTAATTAAATGTCTGACATTCAATTGAGATCAGTCGGTCAAAGAGAGGGCTGTAAAGTATTAAAGACCAACAAATTCAAGACCCATTATGGCTCTTAATAAATTCTGTCAAAAGAGAGCCCTTTTTGTGAACCTATTTTCATCGTTTTCATAGTTTATAGGTACAGGTATACAATTATTGTATGACAATTATAAATAAAAATATGTGCAGCTTTCTTTAGTTATCCTCACATTGAAACTGAAGATGCATTAACACTCTTTTAAGTTTCATTCAAAACCCTGTCGCGCAGAAAGTGCCAACAAGTTTGACTAGTCCGTGTATGAGTCAGTCAGTACCTATCCTTTTTACTTAGAAATGTTTCACCAGTGGACTGCACGTTGACTTTATTTTCTTAAAACTACGAGCAAATGGGCATAATTTCACGAGTCTGAGGGCGATTTCGGGGTGATGAAAGTGCTCATAAAGCACCATTTATTTTGGAGGGTGTCAATGGTAACGTTTGCAATAAGGATTTTCGTTGGTTTGGGACAACTAAACATTCGTGCAATTCTAGGAAGTTCTGGAAAACCATGCCCCCAATCTCGACTCACAGGAAAGCGTATGTACGCGTGGCGGCGAGTTTAATTAAACCTCGCAGTGTAAAAACTAAAGGGAACAAAACGCTGCAAGCAGTCATTTTCAAGCATTCCCCACTCGCTACAAAGTTATTAAATCAAGCTGGGAAACACCAAGAACCTGAAAATTGAAATTATATTGCATTGATTTGCCGCTTGTAATTTGAATAAATCGAAAAACTTGTTATTGGCAACAGACCCATAACATTTCTCTCTTTATGATCCATCTGTGTGGTAGAAGGAATCTTTGCCACAGTGTAGTAAGAAAAAAAAATCACGTAAAAGGCCATTCGAGTTTTCCCTCACAAACCTCCTTAGAGGCCAGCTGTGAGCTGCTAAATAGCCAAGTTTAAGACTCTAGGCGACATTTCCTTATTAAAGTGTGCATCCATATTGAAAAGAGAACGCTACTTTTTATAATCATTTAATACGGACGGTTTCCCGACAGCTGGCCCCTTATAACCTGACCGTATTGACTTATTGTTTATTTGCATATATTATTGGAAGAGAACGGTCAACTACTCCGTATTGAAACGCTTTTAAAGCTTCTGATTCTATTACGGTCGCGGATAACCTAGGCATAAGATGAAACTGTATGTTGTTGTTCCAGTAATTTTGACCCTTATTTCGTCACACCTAAAAACAGGTAAGCATTTACAGTGATTTTTCAATAGCCAAGGGAGTATCGGTGCACGCAGTTTTGATCTTAGAGGGCGACTGTATCCTTGACTAGCGGTGCGATGTGTTTCCAGTGATTCTGTGAATAATAGAGAAATTAGGATTCACCTTTATCGCAAACGGCAAACTTCAGACTCAAGTTAAGAATTTCTCACAATAGAAAACAAGCAGATAAAAACAGTTCGAACGATTCCTATGGTTAAAACTGGCATAAAACTAGCTACTTATTTTTGTGTAGAAGCAATAAAGAGTAAACGGAAAACTTGGTCACGTGATACAAATTCACGTCTGCCGTTTAGCGTAAACGTGTATCTCTCTACTGTCTGGATCTTTTTTCGTTGCCGGACGAAAAGGAAGAATCATACACCGTATTCACAAATGGCGGACACGCGGGAAAAAACTGGTGCCTAGTCATGAAAGCGAGGCGTTGGAGGATAAACAAAAATTGCAAATGAAGACTTTCAGTGAACTTGCAGAGTGTTAAGCGCGGATTCCACCTAAAATAACTTTGTACGGACTTCTTTTTAAATACAATTATGTGGGATGTCTTCTGCCTTTAATGTTTAGTAGTGATTTACTGTTTGCAATCAAAAGGGACGTTATATCTTCAAGGAAACAGGATGATTTTGTAGGTTTTCGAAGCATCAGAAGCTTGACAAGTGGGCTATGGCTGGAGAAAAGCGGCAAAATGTTGGCCCAAACTTCACATTGAAACCGAGTACGAAACCCAGATCACTACAATTCTGTAAAACGGAAATAAAAACAGATATTGGTGACGAGAAAAAGAGAAATAAGCGACGGATATATGGCCTACTCGTTAACGGAAGAGACCTCCGCCATTACACAAAACAGGTCAAGTCGAGAGCGGGTGAAAGATTCATTCACAAGGCTCATTTATTCATGTCTGTGTCATTTTATACATATCTATGTATATATGTATTTCTGCATTCACAACTTCCTTTGGATCATATTTATTCCGTCGCTTTGGAGTGAATTGTTACTGAGGTACGTTGGCAGAGCTTAGTAAAAATCTCATGATTTCTTTGTCATTGCGAAATAATTTAAAATTATTTTATTAAAATTAGAAGCTGTACTGTGTGAATCTTATGGCTTGCTATTTGCCTGGTCTCCTTTAGGGCATTATCTGAGAGAGCTCTTGGTAAAAAAGTAGTATAAAGCTTACATTTTACTAGGTTAAACTTTTAAGGCAATGTTTGTGTCAGGAATGAACACTGCAAGCTTCTGTTTCGAATAATAAAATTCGAGTCTGGATCCGTTTAAGAAGACCATCATTTTATTCATTTATGTATTCTTCAACTTTAAAATATTATGAAACATTAAGTTAAAAGTTTTAACAGCCAAAGATAAGAAATACGAAATTTCTCGTTGAAATGATATGTGGCCGGCTTTCCGAGTCTGCCGAGTAACATGTTGAAATTTTGAGCGTACTCCACTCGATCGCTCCTGCATTTATACTAAAAAAATAGTTCTAATTGATGTCCTTCATCGATAAAGACCAGAGAATAACGTCCTGGAAAACAAAAACCAAACATAACTTCATCGAAACCTCAGTCACCTCTTCTTTCCTGTCTTCCTTTTTTCCATGTGTTTCAGTTCAACGGCAGACCTCTCTTGCGTTAACAAGTAGGCCATATATCTGTCGCTTATTTCTTTTTTTCTTGCCACCAAGATTTGTTTATATTTCTGTTTCACCGAATTGCAGTGAGCTGGCTTTCGTACTCGGTTTCAATATGAAGTTTGGGCCAACATGTTTGCCGCTTTTCTCCGGCGATCGTCCTCGAAACCTACAAAATCATCCTGTTTCCTTGAAGATATACGCGTCGCTTTTGATTGCAAACAGCAAATCACTTCTAAACATTAAAGGCAGAAGACATCCCACGTAATTGTATTTAAAAAGAAGTCCGTACAAAGTTATTTTAGGTGGAATCCGTGCTAAATACTCTGTAAGTTCACTGAAAGTCTTCATCTGCAATTTTTGTTTATCCTCCAACGCCTTGCTTTAATGACTAGGCACCAGTTTTTGCCCGCGTGTCCGCCATTTGTGAATACGGTGTATAGGGCCTTTGCCAAAGCATAAGTACTTAACGAGGCTTTTTAAGGGGAATGATCAGAAACTCAAACAACCTAAAAAATATTCATTAAGGCAAATTTTGGTAAATATCCTCTTGAAATATAAGGTATGAAATTCCTGACGAAATTAATACGCATTCTGTTTCCATAAATGAATTAAAAGGAAAAAAATTTGAAAGTGTTTCTAAATTTACGGCGAGTGTATTTTGCAAAACGGCGAACGCAGGATATGACAGCATCCCAGAAAACTGATGAAACTTGCGCCCTAATCATTAAACTTAAGAGCTGAGAATACGTAGACGTTCTGTGCTCTGCAAAATTCCTCTGTGGTTAAATTTATTGCATTTGTTTGTTATCGTATTGTTATCTTAGAGTGCGGCTCATAGTACTTCTGGTTGTTTTATTTTAAAATGCCATTAGCAAGGTAACAAGTTTCTGCAGGCTTACCAGTCACGATTTAATTATTTCTTGATTCGTTCGGCAAAAACATAGGAGTGATACATGCATATTTTTATCTGAAATAACCCACCATCCCTTCATGAAAATCAAAAGATCGGCCCCGTTCGCAGGGGGGACGGAACACGTCATTTTGCCTTTTTGCTACAAAAACGACGAATCCCGACGATTGCTCTTTGCCAAAGGCAGCCTAATAAAACGTCAAATTAAACGAAACCGGTTAACCCATTGGCTCCGGGGAATTTCGCCAAAAAAGCATTTTGAGGCTAGTGGATCCGTTTTCCCGTCCCTGTCTGAACTTACCACAAAGCCGTTTACAGGTCGTACGCTATCCATATAAATTGCCATTGACTGTATAGCGCGATACGTAAGAAAAAGATGACAGTGTAAACCCACATGGCCTAAATCACTCTCCAAAACTGATTATGCGAAAACCATGACGAAACAGAAAAAAAAACACAACAAAACAACAACAAAACAAAAAGACCAACCTCTGAATTTACGAGGTGTTGACTGCATGGCTGCGGTACGAGAATCGGCCATTATAACATGGCTGCGTAAAAAGGCAAAAATGATTTAATTATCCATTAAGTGTCCGTGCAATGGGGAAAATTTTGAGTCTCGGAGCCGCGATAAAGAGCATCGTTTATTATCAGTCTTTCAACATTAAAGGCTTCTTCTTTTTCCCGCGCTCTTGAGTACCGCGCAGAGTTTCTTTCTCAGTCATCAACCTCATTTGGAAAGGCGTCGAAGATTCCGTATTTCGCCCCTTTGGATACATAAACGTACTTTAAAAAACATTTTATGATATCTTTATCTTGAAAATAGGCTAAATTAGCAATAATTAATTGGTCTGGGCCCAGACTCCGCTTGATTAGACGAAGCCGTTCGTGTAACAATGCGGTGCACTCTTTCAACTGGATCTTACTTTCATCTTCCGCGGCAGTGTTAGCTCGGTAGAGCGCTTGACTGCAGAGCGGGAGTTTGCGGGTTCTATTCCCGCGACCGGACCAATACTCCGGGTCTGAAAATAAATTAGAAACGAAGGTACTGCCTTTGCCCTGAACGGCTAGACCTTCGCGTCGCTGGGATGACCACGTAAAATGGCGGTCCCGTCTTCAAAAATATAGGAGACGTAAAAATAGTGTCTCCAATAAAAAAATTTCATATTGTTTCTTCTGCTGTGGCACTCCAGCTTGAAGAGTCGACGATGCACTTCATTCATCGCGCCTTGACCGCTTTTAATTCGCTGGTAGCAGCTTCTTGCACAGAACATGCTTCTGCAAGCTTCTGTAGTAATTTTGCGATAGAAGCTTGTGCATACTTGATGCTCTGTTTAAAGTTCTTGTTCTCATCTTCCAGTACTTTAACTCTGGACGACATGTTGCACTTTCTAGATCTGGTAATGACTCCAAACGCTTTTTTAGTTTTTCCCTAGTTTTTAATAGTTTTGCATTTGTAACCTCCGGGCAGCCATGTTTGTGGAGTAGTTCGGTGGAAACTTCTTCATTCGGCTGTGAACTATCCTCTCTTGTTCACTAATTCTTCCCTTCTCCATCTTAGGCATGTCCAGTTCGATTACTTCATTGCAGTGTTCTGAATTTTATATTAACACAACCATGTCTATGGCAAGATTTAGTTACCAAAACACGGAGCTTCGAGGAGAAGCATGATCGTCTTCGAACGTTGCTCGACCCAATGTCTATAGTTTGAAAGATCTCCGGCTTCCCTGCACAGTTGTCCTTGACCGTTAAAACGGATGACTGCATAAGCGGTGGAAGGGACGGACGAATGGCCATGGTTAATCAAAAAACCTAAAAATCATCTTTGGCCAGTTTTTTTCACCAGATTTGGCATTTGATGGCCAGATTTGCTTGTTTTATGCTCAAATGAGCATGGATTTTCTCAGAAAACTTGGTACTTTGCTTTACCAAGAGGGGCTTAAGAAATACACTAATTTAATGGGGAGAGGAATTTGCTGTCGTGCGCTGCTCACTTTTATTTTGTTTAAAGTAAATACTTAGGTTACTAAATAAGATTTTTTTCGACTATGAGAACTACAAAAACCTCTTACTCTTTATCTCACCAGGTCAGTGTGGCACCATCG
This sequence comes from Porites lutea, assembly GCF_958299795.1. Lineage (NCBI taxonomy): Eukaryota > Metazoa > Cnidaria > Anthozoa > Scleractinia > Poritidae > Porites > Porites lutea. The sequence goes on along the minus strand of NC_133211.1, from coordinate 23,986,559 downwards.
CAAACAAAATCGCTCTGAGTTTAAATGAAGCGCGATCTTTTTTCGGTAAAGGTGGAGAGAAATTTCGGAAACGCTGGCTTTTCTTCGGCGAAACAAAGGATTTACAA
>NC_133211.1:23906452-23983952 GCF_958299795.1 Porites lutea | reverse complement strand
AAGCCAATCATAAGGCACAGTTATGCGCACAACTGCAAAATTACTCTTAAATTTTATGGCGATAAAAACCCAGTTGGTCATGTTTGTATTAAACGAAACATGTCAAAAGTCAAAAATTCGATTGGAGTGCGCGTGTTCCGTTTCTACGGAACAGTTTACTTTCGATGCATTACGTCACTGCAGACAACTGCTTACAGAGGATAGTTACCGTAAAATTCCGAAAATAAGCCCCTCAATGTATAAGTCCCTCCAAATATAAGCCCCCCAAACCGGTAACACAAAAAACCCTCTGTTAAATCGCCCCTCCAAATATAAGCCCCCGGGGGCTTGTACTTGGAAAATTGCCCTCAAATACAAAGTAAAAAAAAGCAATTACGGTAACGTTACTTCCAACTATAAGGCTAGCCCAATCGATTTTGAAACGCAAATTTCCCTCCGTAGATAAGCCCCTCCGAATATAAGCCCCTCCAAAAATAAGTCCCTCAACAAGGGCATTTGAAAAATATAAGCCCCGGGGCTTATTTTCGGAATTTTACGGTATTTTGCCGCGGACTATGCTCCACTAATGCGCACGTTAATTAAGTTCCTGTCTTCAAGAGACATAAGCGGTTCAGCATTTCCAAATAATCATCAAAAAGGAAGCACACCGATTGAATGATAAACAATTATTAAACTCGCGTTAATGTCTCGTCAATCAATTATTTGCTGCACCAATCAGCTAGCAACATTTTTTTACTATTTGTTAGCATAGTCTCAGTCTTCAGTGTCAGAAGAACAACGAGAGACCCTTACCGTCTCGTTCCCTTCTGCACAAGTATAAGCCACAGTGTCTGTAACAGGTGGCAGGTCTTCTTTCTCTTCGTAGTCACACCATTCACTCCAGCATTGTTGCCCTTTGACGTTTCTGTACAAATGCGAAAATAGTGCAACAAATGGAACATAAGCCAAGATATGAATAAGCACAATCAGAAACATCCTACTACCCTTCCTGATATCATAGTTTGTGGTAGCAGAACTGAAAACGGCCATTACGGCTAAGTTGAGTAACAGAAGCGCATCCGACTTGTTCACCCAACCAAAGCTTGACCTGCCTTCTTCCATATCGTTGGATCGCTTGTAAGGCTTCAAGAAAGTGAAGATGGAAAGGATCACGACACAAGCGACCTCTATCAGCGATCTTTTCAGAGGACCTTCTGGAACATAAGTACCAATGACGAGCAGGATCAAGCGGCACACAAAGTAAAAGGCTGCGAAAAATCGGTACTGGTCTTTGAAACTGCTCTGCAGCACGTCAAATATAGGCTTTAAGTGATTAAGGTTGAACACTGGTTTAAGACAGCGCCGAAAGAACGGACGAAACATCAAAACGAGTGGAAACAGTACCACGAAAAGAGCCGTGAACAGTAAAGCGATTGACCCGTAGACAGCGTGTTTACCGCGGAAGAATTCAATATCCCCGCTAAGGTACAAGACTGTCGTATCACCTATAACAGCTGGATGCAAAATACGAAGACACTGGTATGTAATTCCAGTATAACAGATAACACAGATGGTACAAACGGCGCGAAAAGGTGCCTTTACACGTCTACTGAACCAGCAGTTTGGGTACTTAGTAACTAGTTTAGTTAACTTTATCACCATCAGTATAGTTAGAACATCAAAGCACATGGCGATGAAAAGCATATCTGCATAATCCATGCCATCCCAATAGCAGAAGTGAGTTCCAACGTATATGACTTGGAAATTTGCGGCGTGAATTATAAACTGCATGACAGGGTCTCTGAAAGTGAACCCGTCTCCAGTGACTTGCCATATTACCTGAAAGAAAAGAAAGTTGGCTTCCTGTGTAACTGGCTTGAGTCTGTATCTCTTTCTGGGGTTCACTCCCTTAAAGGCGAACAGGGTATGGTACTTAACGACAGGGTGTGGTTTTGCAGGGTCCTCAGTCTTAAACAGGGTATACAATTTCACTATTTACCGTCTTGAACAGGGTGTCTTTTCGGACCGGAAGTCTTAAAAAGAGCGCGAAGGTTAGCGATGCGCGGACTACATGAATAGTTTTTGTATTTTCAAAAAAATCTTATCCCATGATGTGAGTTTAAAAAGAGTTGGTTCCTGTGAGAAACGAAATGAATCAGGGCCGTGAAAGATTGAAGGGCTCAGCGGCACACCTCTACCCATACTTCCCTTGAGTGCCTCCCCCCCGGTCTTTACCATCTTCTTCAAAGAGTTATCCCTAAACCCTTTGAACGGGAGATCTGAACAGACATAGGCACATATGACAGTTAAAGACCGCTATGGAGCGAACTTACCCAATAGGATGGCAGAGGAAATAATGTGGTAAACGTAGTGTGACAACTTTAACAATAATTATGTTTGACCACAGTAACATAGGGTGAAGATCACTGCAAAACACGTAAGTAATAGCCCTGTCACGCGTTTGTTCTTTCTGCCGTCCTATTGCGTGAGCTCCCTATTATTAGCCACTTATCCACTGGATGGTTGTACACCTATTGTAGTGTGTAAACAGGTAGTACCACACGGCCGAATATGCGTCGTAAACTTTGGTCTGACTGGGACTGTTTCACCACCCCACCTCCAAGACTGTCTATCAAAGGAAGAGCTTCTAGTTTATAGAATATGAAGTAACTAAAATATTATGCTATTGTTCTCTTGATGAGATGGTAGAATATTCGCTGGGTAACAATGTTGTCGTAGCTATGTCAGTTCGGAGCATCAAACCGATATGAAGGAATCGAAGAGTTGACTAACCTACACCAGCTAAGAAAAAGCTAAAAACGCACCCGTTCCCTCTGGATGGAATGCCAATTTATTGCACGGTTAACAAAGATCGACTAATGGTACTGCTATGAACAGCCAATTCCCTCTCCCAACCCCCCCTTCCCCCACCCCGCCCTTAGATGATATACTATAACTCGCAAAAAAAAAAAAACGATACTGAACTGTAATAGGATTGTGAATGAGGAATGTCGGACTAGATTTTACTTAAAATGCACCGACCTGGTAAGAGTATAGGAAAGCACTAAGACTCCCTGTAAATGCGTCGATGTCGAAAAACATTATGAGCATCACCAGTACCAAGGTAACAACCAGGTGCAAACAGGTTGAGCCAATAAAACCATACTTCCCGCACTCATAACATTTAGTGTCTCCTCCCACCACACTGAAACCTTGCTTGCATTTTCCGCACAAGATACTTCCTGATTCCCTGTTGCCCGCGCACAGTTTCTCGGCGTCAAAGACGCATTCATCCTCGGCAGCTATCGTTTCCTGAGTCCGGGGACAATTACAATAGGTTTTTGGACATCGATAAGTAACAAAGTTTCCTTTCACCATCCCAGCCCAGAAGCCACGCTTGAGAAAGACGGTCTTTCCGTCTTCGTCGCATCTCGAGACTCCCTCCGATTGTTTTTGACACACACAGCTCCCCTTGCTTAAAATAAACCCGGGATGGCACGGTGTAAGGCCCGAACTGACGTTAATTTCCTTCTGAAGAACCTGCCGCCCAATATGTCGAAGAACCACAGAGAATCCTCTCCCTACTTCACCAGCCAGTGTGAGACGTGACACATTTTCATCAGCGAGAAACAGCGATGACGGGGTTTGTAAATACACTAACGAAGCATCGTCTCCCTCGCCATTTGTGAATCCCATCAACTTGACGTTTACAACTCCAGAAACAATATTACTTTTCTCATCAACAAGCCTAACAACTGGATTAAAAACTTGACTTGGTGACACAATCCAGTCCTTCACATCGAAGAGGATATCGACTGGATCAGTAGCGATTTCTACTCTCGTGTGGTTTTGCAGTGCATTGTGATTGGTGATGTACTTTACGAAATTCCAGTGCAAAGCTTTATTCTTAACTCGCGTTTCTCCAGCCTCTAGGCATCGTTCGAGAGTCGTTGCAAACACAGAGTTTCCTAACGAATCGTTGGGCGCTCGATTGTCTTCAAAGACAACCTGCGCCTCCCAGTTGTCGAACCCACTCGTACTATGATCTTCGTAGGCAAAGAAGCAACTTTGTGGGTCTTTTCCAGTTACATTGTAACTTATCTGTGGCGAACCAGGTGCGGAAACGAACATAGCTCCACCTTTATCTCTACAAGAATTGTTCCTGAACAAGACTGAAGAATTTTTCCAGAGCAAAATCTTAGAGTGTCCATACATTGCCACCGCGCCGCCATGAAATCCTTCGTTTTCAACAAATTCAACGTCGTCGTGAAGTTCGAGAGTGCTGCCATCAAGTGCAAGAGCTGTTAGAGTGTTGTTGGTAATGATCATTTTTCCTCGGAAGATAAGCGATATTCCAAAGCTGTAGATCGTACCCTCTCCAATCCGAACATTGGGTTCCTGGGTGTCGACTCGGTTGTGTGTGACCGTACAGCTTTTGAACTCAGCATGAACAGGAACTTCGGGCCCAATGTGATCTGCATTTTGGTTAAAAAGAAATGCACCAATTGCTGCTCCGATGGTTGCGTGGTTTTCAATCCAGTGGCATGACTGAAAAATGAAAGTGCTTCGAGAGTCCAAGTGATGTCTGCATTGGACGAAAACAGACGTGCCATACAATGAGACACCGCCTCCCCAACGTCCCGAGTTACGTCGAAATGTTGCGTTGACAAAGCGCACCTCGTTCATTGGAACAGAAACACCACGTGTAAGCATGACTCCTAATCGCGCTCCTCCACCCGCGGTATATCCAACGTTGCGTTCAAACAAACAATTTTCCACCAGAAGACAATTTTCGCTACTGTGATCAGTAAATTCCGCTACAAGCCCTCCTCCCCATGGTGCTTTATTGTCTGAGAACGTACAATTACTAACAAGTACGGTGGAATTGCTGGAAACACCGTGGAAATGAATACCGAGGCCCCCTCCTTCAGTAAACGGATGATAAAATGTTTCATTGAAATAATCCGGAAAGCGGTCTTCACTGGAAACCTCGTTTCTGAGAAAGCTGCAGTCAGTGAAAAAGTACTTGTTGCCACGTACATAAGTTGAGTGTTCTTCACGCGTGACACTCATGAAGCTCGGACGATGTCGGCTGTACTTGTTTAGACTTACGACAACACCACCCCCGGAAACGAGATAAAGGGCATCTTGCTGCTGCCCCTGCTCGTTTTTTTCCCTTCTGCTCGTGGAATTGGTAATCCAAGCATCCATGTTTGCTGAATTGTTGACAAAACGACAGTTTGACATTTCTAACAAACCACCAATTTCATTCAAGTGAGCCGCACTGCCGATTGACCTCGAGATATCGACGTTTTGCATCCTAATATCTCTGCAGTAATCAAAGTTAATCGCCGTCTTGAACTTCAAAACTGTAGCGTTTGGAAATAAAACGGCATTTTCTTGCCAGGTCCCGCAGTTTAACAATCTGAGTCCTCGAAGAGTTATGTTTTGACTTAAGAAAAACGCGATGCCTGCGTCGGCTTCACAAGATATTTCCACTTCATTTGGTCCAGTGGTTTTTTCTTCTTCATCGCCAGCAATGCAAAAATCCTTTACTCTGATAAAAGTCAGACTTTTACGTAGCTTGTATTTACCTTTTCCAAGTGATAAACGCGTGGAGTTAAAGCCGGAAGAAAGAGACATGCTGTAAACGTGATCAAGAGATCTACATGGTTCATTTCGCTTTCCGCAGGATAAGGTGTCTGCGCCATTCGGAGAAATAAACAAAGTTCTAGAAATGATTGAACCTTCACAATTTGAAAAAGTCAAAATATATAAAAAGGAAAGTAACCATGCAATTGTAGAAACTGCAGTTATCATCGTCCTTTCGTGAAATTCTTTTCGTTTCCGAGAATTGTTCTTCCTCGAAACTGAGCGTGACGTGCAACAAATAAAACAAACGTCACGACAGAGGTCACGTGAAACAGACATATCGGATACCGGATACCGATGGACCATTTTATTTTTGAGCGGGGTGGGGTGGGGGTAATTACAAAAAAAAATTCATGCGCAGCAAAAGTAGAGAAAAAAATCATGCACAGTGGGCCAAAGTAAAAAAATCGAGCAAGTCTTTCTACTTGAAGGATCCTGTTAGACCTAATGAAAAACTAATCTGTAATTTTTGTCATAATTTAATTTCAACAGACAAAAATGCTTTGTAATTATTTGTACAATAATTCACCTTCTCGTGTTTCACATCATAAATTGCATAAATACATCAATTCCATCTATTTGTTGTATTTAAAATATAAATTTGAACCATTTTACCGAATCTAGTATAATATAAAATTCATCTCATTAAAATTCCATGTTCCTGCTCTTGTATTAAAATACAGGCGACTCCCGATAAGTCGAACCCTCGCTAACTCGAACCTAAATCGATTTCCCCTGGATTTCCGTCATACTTTCACTGTAATGCACCTATCAATGTAAACCCCGTGGGCGGGGGGGCAGTGCGGGCAAGGGGTGGGGATTTGACAAATTTTAAAATTTTTCGATCAAATTCCCCAGGGTGGGAAACGAAAGGTCAATCAAAAGTGTCAAAAAAGCCCCCACCCCAGGGGAAAAAATCTAAACAAACAATGCTATAATACTATATAAAACGAATAAAAGAACATTTCAAACACCTTGTTACTACTTTTATTTACGGTTAACGGAAGCTCCATTAAATTACTCGTTGCAATTAAGTATTTTCTCTCTCCACTAGCATCTGTTATCTTAAACAACAAAATCACTCCAGGAAGATTGACCGTGCTATATAATATTAATAAAACTTAAAATGCTTTATAACATCTGCTCAACATGTCGGAACAGGTCAGATCAGTGACCCATAAAAAATCCTCTGACTTTCATGGTGGAATTCGATTTCAATCGAGTTTTACAATTAGATGGGAACTTGAAGATAAAAACTTTCTCAAAATAGACATTATCTGTTTAGATGACAGTTTAAAGTATCGGATTATGGCGATTAAAACAAATAAAAACTTCATACCTTTCTCCAACAGCGTGACTTTCTGGAAGCCTCGAGGGACGGACTTGGTAACTGCTTCTGAATTGATACCAGGCTTCTGTCGGTCAAAGTCAAATGTCCCGACCCCGGGGTCGCTTGGCACGATCAAAAGCCCGATAGCGGGGATAGTCCCAGGCATCAAATCCCCTCCCCTTGCCCGCACTCCCCCCCACGGGATTTACATTGATAGGTGCATAATTTTACCCTCGGTAACTCGAACCCTCGATAACTCGAACTCCCGCTAACTCGAACCAATTTTCGTTTCCCCTCAGGTCATTTTCTATATAATTTTACCCTCGATAACTCGAACCATGTTTTGAGCCCTTAAAAAGTCGGGAAAAAAGCCGTCTACTAGCTTCCGAAACATTGAATTTTGGATTTCCTATTAACGTGTTGTAGGAGTATGGTTTGCTAATGGAGGCTGATGGTGATTGTCACAGGCTAACGTGAAGCAGCTTTTCTTCTCAAAACAGTAAAAGGCATGCTCTATTTAGGCTATGTTTTGTTACGTTACGTTCTGATTTATAATCTAGAAGTATCTTTTAATTTTCACTTGACCTTTCTACAATTAAAGGTGATTAAAATGTTCACTGTGCAGTAAAAAATGTTTTTTACCTAAGTCTAGGCTATTTTCTTCGAGCTCCCGATAACTCGAACTCCCGATAACTCGAACTTTTTTCGATTTCCCTTGAAAGTTCGAGTTATCGGGAGTCGACTGTATAACTTTCAGCTATTTTCAACATATCTGATATCTATTAGTTAAATAAACGATAACTATTAATAGTGTTCAAAGTCTTGAATGTATACAACTATAAAGGACAGTGGTTTTACTAAACCTAGCTGACACTATCTAATAGTCGGTGTGTAATACCGGTAGACTGTCAAAATTAAAACAAACTAAAACAACCAAATAGAATCTGACAGTGTCCACTATAAAATATTTCAAAGATTTATAATATATAAAACCATTCTATCAAACGAAAGTTTTATATAGACTGATCAAGATCTTTCCTTTTAACGAATCACCTTAAATATATAATTGTGTTTTTTATTATTTATTATTTTGTTTATTCAATATCGATGTAATTCTAGTTATTTCATTCTGTCATGTTCTCACGTGTTATTAATCAGTTATTGTAAAGCGCTTTTGATCTAAAGCGGAACCCCGTCTTACGGCCACCTCCACCTCGGTAATACGCGTCACCTCGTTATTACGGCCACTTGTTTTGGCCGCCCGGCAAAACGACCATATATTTTCTTGTGAAAAAAACGCTCGTTAATGTGGTCACCCGTTAATACGGCCAAATCATTGCATGAATTGGCCCATAGGTGACGTCCTTATTCTCGGGGTTCCACCGTATTTCGAAAAGGCGCTTTAGGATTTTTTAAATTATCATGCAGTGAAACTCCATTGGGCAGACCCTCGGTTCAGCTGACATCTTCTATTCACTGTCTATTAAGCGGGCATTTAGTCCGGTCCTGAAAAAAGTGTCTTATATTTTCTTCGAAAACCAACCTCTATTAGGCGGGCCCTCTATTAAGCGGGCCCTCTATTAAGCGGGCCCTCTATTAAGCGGAACTTCTTATTCATTTTTGTAACCCAACATGTAACACTGAATAGACTAGTAAATGCAGCTTGTACCAGCCTGGAGAGAAAGCAGTATGCATACCTCATGAAATGCTCATTTTTGGTGATACTTTTAATTAATAAACATGAAGACTGAAAACCGATGAAAAAAATCGTGTACAACTTTAAGGTGCTAAAAAAATTATTGCACAGCCCCAAGGCGAAAAAAAAATCTTAACAAGACAAAATTGCCCAACCCCTCCCCCCCCCCCCTCAAAAATAAAATGGTCCATCCCTTACTTTATTTTAAAAAGCCGAAACATCAGCAAAGGGTGCCTCCGCTGTCATGGTATGAGACCACATGAGGGCCGGAGTGCTTGCAAAAGCGGTTACATATCTTTTCCAAAGGAATCACAGGGTGTTTAAATAAACAAACTAACGTAGCAACTGGTAATTTACGAAGTAGCAAGAAAAAGAGTAACGTGATAAATTTCACTGATTGAGGAGTCCTCTTTCAAGAGGATTATCGTACAAAAATGCGAAACAGAGACAATAAATGTACAGTGTACACTCTTTTTTCTGTTAGAATATATTTTGTCGGAATATCGAGGCTGAAAGTTCCTTTCATCGGCAAAACTACCCAACAAAACCTTCACTAGCTATAGCCAAATGTTCAGCTCATTTAATCTCTTGATGCTAATGAAAGTTTGACGAAGGGTACATGAAATACCTATCCATAGACAGCACAAACCGGAAAAGTTCAGTGACAATCTTTTCAGTAAGTGACAAGTTTCTCTATATCGCAAAGCTCCCCAAATCACTGCCCATGACCTTAGTAGGCCGTCTACAACAAGAGACACTGTACAAAAGTCTTAAATGCCCGCCTAAACTAGGTTATATTAGTATGGGTGATTCTTCGACTCCATCACGTTTTCCATCGGCCAGTGATAAGAAAATTGTATGTGAAGGGCTTACGGTACTTTGCGAAACGAAACGAAACGAAACGAAACGGTACTTTGCGAAATGGTACTTTGCGAAACGGTTACACAAGCGCCAATGCGCCTAAATTTTTCGTTGGCGTCCAAATCCTGAAAATTAGCAGCCTAGAATGCTTCATCACACCTTATCTCTAGTACCTAGAATGCTACTGAAAGCTTAAGATTTGTTTCCAAAACGCAATGTATTACCAGACGCCATCTTGGATTTAGGTGACTTGGAACGTTGTGGGCAGACGCCGGTCTCACATGCATAACCCCAAAGCGCGGGAAAATTTGTCACGCAATGCCGCGCGTGACGAAAGAAAGACAAACATTTCGCAAAGTATCATTTAGCAAATTACCAAAATCAATTTTTTTGTTTGATTTGCTTTAATTGTAATTCATATATGGTACTCATAGTAACTAAGAAACAAATTTACAAGAAAAACGCTCTGAAACGCTCTTTTTACATGTTTGCGTGTGAAAGATGCGCCCGCAAAATTTACACGTGTTACACAGAGGACACTAAAATGGTTCATACACAACATTCAAGTCACCTAAATCCAAGATGGCGTCTGGTAATACATGCTGCTCTTAGGTAACAGACTTAACGAGGAAATTTGCTCCAGGTTTATCTTTACAAATCTTCAGCCTTTACTGGAATTCTAGGTACTCTAGATAAGGTGTGGTGAAGCATTGTGTTGTAACCGTTTCGCAAAGTACCATTTCGCAAAGTACCATTTTTCGTTTCGTTTCGTTTCGTTTCGCAAAGTACCGTAAGTATGTCAAGGTACCGGAGGGAAAGTACATACCACTGTTTCACTTTTTTGTATCAATGTACTCAGGTGAATTAATGGTTTAGACTGATGTGGATGATGGATTCAGAATAACTTGAGATCACGTGTGTGGAAAGCACAAGTGTAATAACTGGACCCAAGCGTAATTAAGGTCCCATCTGTAATAACATATACATTCGGACCCAAGCGTTAATGAAAGGTCTGTAATCATGACATTTGGTCCCAGCTGAGATATTAAATACGAGACATGACTACAGTCTCGCTAGTTTTTAACTCGGAAAAAGACCGGTCAGTTTTGCCGGGTTATCGTTATGTATAGGGGAAGAAATTTCTCCGGGGTGAGATTTAACGGACGTTTGGCTGGGGCTGTGCTGCTGAAACCCTTGGATTCTGACCCCGTTTAGGGAAAAATGCATTAAAATTGCAACCCCGTTTAAGACGCTAAAAAGTGAGATTGAATGCTTTTTTTAAGGTTGAAGCGGTCCCATACACCTATACCATGCAGAGCGGCACATACCGAGTGAGACAAACATGAAAGGTTCTATATATGGAGGCGAAGAAGCAAATGAACTCCGTTTGTTAATGACGACATACCGTCAACACATCATGACTTCTTTCGGTTGCGTGCGTGACAAATCTACCGTATTTACCCATTTTCTAGGGCAGTTTTCCAAAATATACACAAGCGTACTTGTCAATATGCTAAAGATCAATTTCACTACAATATCGTTCAAGAATACTAAATTCTCTGCCAAATGGAATTTGATGGGCTCCTGATTCTCAGTGATTCTTATAGTGCTTAATTAAAAATTCCTTTTGTACGTTACCAAGCACAAATTTTAAGACAGATAATACAACTATAAATATATTCTAAGTATTTTTTCTGTCTTTTTGCGTTTTCTGCTTTTATTCAACAGGCATGATCTGTAACATGTAAAAGATGAAACGTGATCTATGACGTCAAAAAATTGTTTCGTAGAAGGCAACAGGTCATGATCTCAAAAGATCGTGTGAATTATCAGGAATTACTGGAAAATACATCAATTTTTTAAAATAAAATCATTTCGTCAAAGGGATACCATAGACATAAGCAAAAACAATGGTAAAGAAAAAATTGGAAAAGTATTTCTATATGAGATTTAATTTCTAAATATCTTAGTATAGATTTTACTAACAACATAATTTTTTCCGAGGTTTGTGGCTCACAGCCACTTTGATTAAACAAATTACGAGGCTGATGTTACGGTCACGTGACCAAGTTCTTGAACGGGAAAAGATTACTCTTGTCATGACTCTCGGTTTTGGTTTTAGCAATTCAGTACTGGCCGCTATGAAATCATAAACAAATACGTCATTCACGTTCGCTTCGATAAAATGTCAGGCTAAACAGTTTTCAAACCAGGGCTGTTTTCACTTTTCTCCTCTGCGCATGCTATGCTCTGGTCAGTTCAGTATTTCGCTCGCGGCTAGGTTAAGGATTTCGCATTTGTCAGTATTTGTAGAGAAGGAGTAAATCTAATTAAGAATATGCCTTTGTTAAATACAAATTATATGGCTTTTAACAAAAACATTAAATGGTGGGTGTTGGTTTCTTTACACTTTTACCTCTTATTGATCGTAATAGACCTTTTTAGCCGGTATGTTTTGTTTTCCCATTTCAGACCACGTGATGGTACGCCATGCAAGTACATACACATGCATATGTATGCATAATTCATGAAAAAACAAGAGACAAATTCCCTGAAAAACATCACGTGATCTGAATTCGGAAAACAAAACATACAAGCTAAAGGTCTATTTCTTTTTGGCATTTTACCGGTGTGAGCATAAAACTAATTATTACAAATAAGGCCTTTATTATACTTGGGTCCAATTGTTATACAGATGGTATTTAATTCACATTCGCATAAAAGCCACCGTATGCTTCTTGATGGCTAAGTTATGGAAGAAACAAATTTGCAAAAGGCCAGTAGGGTGAGCTGATACGCCACTTGTACATCTCCCATATGCACCTTATTTGCCCCCCGAGATTTGGCATAAGCATTGCTTTTAATTTCTCTTGGGACAGCTGTAATACCCAGTAGAGAAATGAAAAAAAAATATTATGCAAAATTTTAGGAGGCAAAAAGGTGCATTATGGGAGATGCGCAAGTGGTGTAAAGAGGAAATTTGCCAGGGCTGCTGTAGAGGAGGAGGATTGGGAAACTTTCCTTCCCGTTGTTGAGTAGACTTGCGAGAAGAGAGCGAATTTGTTTGCAAGGGCGTATAAAAGGCCTAGAGAATTTCCCTGGAGACCGTATTGCCGATTTTCAGTGTCACGCCATTCAAAATAGATCAAAATAAAAATCAAAACCGTTCAATAGATAAAGTCCAGAATCTGGGAAATGAAAGGAGATAAATATTCAAAGACCCTCGCCAAGACTCAGGTCAGAGGAATATTTTGTATACGAGATATTCGAAGAAATGTTTTACCCACATTTATGGAGATTTGTATGGAGACGCCATGCTGGTGCTCATCCGGATGGGCACCAACATGGCGGACGGAAACCAACAGAAACATCTGTTACCTAGTTTTGCTACAAAAGCGTGAATTTATTCTTCGAGGAACCCATAAACATTCAAGTAATACGTTTTGTAATACATAAACTGTTTAGATAGCAAAATTCCCTGAAATAAGTCATTTTTTAAAATCTACATGACAACTCTCTTGGCCGTCATGTAAATGCCGTGTCACGCAAAAGTTTAGAAATTCAAGCGTACTCTATCACAAAACCAAGAACCCTTTTAAGGCGAAAATTTGTACGAAAATTAGTTTTCAGCTGCTCTAATACATTGTGAAAGTAAACTCACGGTAGGATCGATAGCACCTTTATTACGTTTGGGTCCAAATGTTATTGCAGATGGGTCCAGTTATTACACTTGTGCCTTCTACACGTGATATTACGACCACTAAATTCAAAAGCGCAAAAGGCAACAGTTTATTCGTACAGTCCTTTAAGTTTGTGAATTCTGCTTGGACATTGTTAAATATGTCATTGGTTTATAAAATATACGGAATTTTGTACTTTTTACCCAGTTCCTCCTTGAAAATTTTCTTTCTTTTTTCTGACTTTTATTCTAAATTGTCTCAAGACACCAAAAAATAGAGATGATGTACCTAATACAGTAAAACCCCACGTATAAGAACCCAAAATTTAAGAACCTGTCAGGCTGAAATTTTCATTTTAAGCACCCTTCACATAAGAATCATTTCAGGCTGAAATTTCAAAGTAGGTTTTTAATTTCCAAAGTACAATAGAAATCAATATCATGTGCATAACTTACCATTATTTTGTATGATTTTATGTGCCTTTAATGTTTGCACACTACTATATTCCATGTAACTAGCATGAAAATGAGTGAATAATTTAATATAAAAGGCCATTTCCACCAAAACAAGTAACTTTTTTTCTTATCAAAAATTAAGAACCCATTTAAGAACATATAGATAGCCATAGGTGTAGCCGTTTGGCTGGGAAGGTTTTTGAGCTAAAAATAACTTTGACATGTCACGTGACAACATATGACCCCAAAACAGCATTCAAGGTTTCACAACTTATTGCTGTTAATGACATACCGACGCTTTTCTCTGTGATATAAAATGGAGCAATGTTTAGCACACCCCTCGCTTATTTTTGTTAAACAATAAAAATGGAAGCGATGGAAAATGTTCGCAGTGCGCACGTTTTTGACTTAATATTATTAAAGGAATTTTATTCGGTGTTTGGGATTTATTACAAAATTCATTCGTTTCGGGAAATATTTATAGGTTAAGGAAAAATATCATAAAAAGCAATTTGACTCATTTTACTTGGTGTTAACTCCTATGCATCAGCACTGATCAAATGACATCCTCTCCCGAAATGAGAAAATGATTTCTGTTGATTCATTCTCCTTGGTCTTGTTGAACGAAAATTCATGTCAGGAGAAACTTTCTATCCATCATCAATTATCTTAGAAAAACCAATACTACTAGTAGTGAAGTAGCTTACTCAAACCAATCAACAAGAACGCTTACAACAACTCCACTATAAACATATATTGTAACAATTGTCACAAGTGGCTAACGTAACTCTTCAATCGACATTTTCGTTCAACAAGACCAAGGAGAATGAATCAACAGAAATCATTTTCTCATTTCGGGAGAGGATGTCGTTTGATCAGTGCTGATGCATAGGAGTTAACACCAAGTAAAATGAGTCAAATTGCTTTTTATGATATTTTTCCTTAACCTATAAATATTTCCCGAAACGAATGAATTTTGTAATAAATCCCAAACACCGAATAAAATTCCTTTAATAATATTAAGTCAAAAACGTGCGCACTGCGAACATTTTCCATCGCTTCCATTTTTATTGTTTAACATTTTTATAAAACAGCTTTGGGCCTCGATGTGAGGCCTTTACCTGACTTTATAATAACTGTGTAATAGGTGAAAGGACCTAACGGAAACAGCTGCACAAATTAGCTGCCAAACTTTAGTGCAAGTGACACAAGTACAACTACCCAAGGCCTGGCCGCTATCTAATTCATGCCGAGAGCCATATAACCCAGGCAGTGGCAGTCATGGACAGCTGTTTCGGTCTCTCTCTGTTTCGCTCCCACATATGTTGTGTGGAGCTGACGATTAAACGCGCAGTGCTTTGCACTCGCCTCGTCAGTAAAGGGCCTATGCAACACGGCTCTGTCCGTTCATCGACCCGACGGCTATGCATGCTGACGAGCCCTATTAAGGGCGAAACAATTGTCCTCAGCTGCCACTGCCTGGACGATATGGCTGTGCGCATGCCTTAGGTACTGGCCAAACCAGTTAAGTTTGACTAATATGCTGCTATCTGTTTATTTTAGAATAATTACTGGACTCAATACAAGTGTCCAGACGATCCGGATTCGTGTTCTATTTCCGTGTAAGTAGAAAATGCCCATCTTTACATAGCAGTGGCGGATCCAGGGGAGGGGCCTGGGGGCCCCCCTCCCCCTTATTTTTAGACCAAACTGAGACCCCAAGGACCGAAAAAAAAAACATTTTTTGAGACCGCCTCCCCCCTTACCTAAGGGTCTGGATGACCTACCCCCCCCCCCCCCTCCACCTTATCTGAAGGTCTGGATCTGCCACTGCATAGCTACCGTAAATCCTCGAATTAGCACGCCAATCCAATTACCCCTCCTCGCTTTAATGGCTAAAAATAATAAATAAGCATCCTCCTAGTTTTTTTTTTTTTACTTAAGAGGCAAATATTTTAAACATCCTCCCATTTTCAAGTTAGCTCTGTACTTTGCTTAATAATTATCTTTCTGTTTCTTTACACTGTAAACGGCGTGAAACGTTACTGACTGAATATACATGCACCAAAAAATCATTTTTGGCGCTGTTTTAAATCTAAATATTTAATGCTTAGCCCGGAGTTTAAAATCACTATACTACAGTGACGTTGAAATCTTTTATTCATATTTCTTCCAGCTGATTACAAGTAGAAGAGCCCCTGCGTGGAAGAGAGTAATGAACAGCTGTAACTAGTAATTTGCCATCTCAATTCCTGCTCAACTAGAGAACGCGAGCAAATAAAATAACGATAATAAAAATATTCACCCTTTGCCTCAATAGTTTTGTCTTTTCGCTGACTAGAAAATAAGCGAACCTTATAGCCAATCATTATTGTTTGGTTTAGCTTGGCGTATAAAAGAACTCCAGTTCTCATAGTAAAGTTATAATCTCGTTTTAATCTACCCCTCTCTGAACAAAAAGAAAGAAAAGGAAAACAGAACAATTGAACAGGAAGAATGGCGATAAAAAGGCTTCAAATACCTCACTGTTAACAACTACTGTAACGTGACACCGGCGCGTCAACTATGGTATATCTGAATTGCATTACACCCTTCCCTCGTAACGTGAGTTTGGGCCGCCTGTGGTACTAGTCGATAACAGATTGTCTCAACTCTGAAGCATTTGACATATTTCGTAGATTCTTCTTGGCAAAATAATCATACAGACAAGGCAAATACCTCATCTCACCTTATGTGAGCTACAGCCCCGTCTTCACCTCAAGCCTATATAATAACAAACCTATCGATGGTTCCGAGAGAACTAAGAGCCTCTTCAAATGAGCCCAGTTGACCATTCTGGCCCGGTTACGGGACCAATTTCGCCTTGGGTCCTTAAGAGAAAATTTCAGCCCGGTTTTCGAGATGAGAAAAGGGGACGAGTTTTGGCGCGTAATTCGAAAAAACAATTTTTGAAAGCAAAAGTGGCGAAACACAAAGTCTATCATAGCTTAGCCAACTCTTAGCTAATAGCTGTATCACTGCAGTTCAAATGGGATGCTTATGTTGTGGAAAATACAGCAGGTAAACCAGGATAATGCCATCGGGCATGCGCTGTTACGAAGAATACATCCCCGTTTCATCCCGGTAACCGGGCTGAAGTGTTCATATGGCAAAATTTTCCAGCCCGCTTACCGAGATCCCGGGAACCGAGCCAGCCCGCCCTCTCATATGAACACATCGAAAATTTTACATAGGATTCAAAGAGGTAATGCAAGATCTTGGAAACCGGGCCAGCCTGGTCAACCCGGCTCATGTGAAGAGGCCCTAAATATAACTATAAATTGAATGACCTGCTATTATTGCCTTGAGCAACAACGGTCTCATGAAAGTGGCCTCTTCTGCATCTATCAGTGAGTTAAGGTAATTTTCTATAATGTTGGAAAACAAAGCGTTAGTTTATCATAACAGACTCGGAAAGTCAGCCAGAGCACAAAGCAAAAAATGCAGTAAGAAAAATGTGCGAAGCATTTGCAAAACAAAAGGAAAGCAAGTAGTTGAAGACAAGCTTGAAAAACAAATCAGCTAGTAGGTGGTTTTTTATGCCTTACAAAAGTGAGAATTATTTTGAAAGAGCGCAATGCCTACTAAGGCAGAATGCAGTCAAACTACCACCCATAAGCAACCACCCCTTGTAAGCTACCACGACCTCATACTGGGTCAGTAGGCAGTTTAACATTTCCAGTTGTTCTTAATCTCTTGCAAGTGACCACTTGAAACATGTTGTGATCTACCATCAGTAGAGAACTTTAGATTCTAAGACGAGTACGAAACGAGTACGAGATTACAATACTAAGTATACTCGCGCGTTAACCAGCGTCATTTTGACGCGAAACGTGGTAGTCGTCGTCACTCCACTACGAGTTTTAGCGAGAATGTCGACGTGGCGAAAACAAGTTATCAAATGTTTGAAGTTTTATCATTTTGCGATCTCGACAGGGTGTAACCTCCTTCACTAAAGGTAACAGTGCTAACTTTTCTATTGAAAAATGGAAAAATGAAGCTTCCCGGGGAGTCTATATTTTGAGAATAAGCGAAAAAACTTCAAGTCAAATCTTATACTCGTAGTCGTCGTTGTCCTTGAATCTAAAGGTCTCTAGTACTAATACGGCAACGCACAATCTTTTACAAAACAACTAATGTGTTTTGCTTCTTTTCTTTTCCATTACCAGGTTTTATATCGCATCCACTGTTCCTGTGAATACTAAGCAGCAATACCTATCCGGGACACTTTCAGTGACAACATAGTAATGCTGGAATTTCGTGTAAAAACAATATTACAGTGGAACCCCGTTAACGTGGTCACCAATGGGCTAAAAGAATTTGGCCGTTTTAACGGGGTGGCAGACTTCTTGTACAACTATGTTCTCTTTACTAAACTACAGGAATGTAATTATCGCGTACCGTAATTGTAAAAATTATTTGAAACTTTCCCTTAGCTTAAATTTCAGTTTACTAGGTCAATGCACTGTGACATGTCACAGGCATTTTAAGTTTTGAAATTTCGGACGAGTGGCCATAATAGCGGGGTGAAATTGTAAAAGGTTCTACCGTCTGGAGTTTTAAAATGTGGCCGTTGCCCTTATTAACGAGTAGGGTTTTTTTTACAAGAAAATGTATGGCCGTTTTGCCGGGCCAAAAAAAGTGGCCGTAATAACGAGGTTCCAGGCAGGGTTCCACTGCATTATTATGATTATATAAACACCAAACAAATAACAGGTGAACTTTCGAGCGAAAACATGAAGATAACTTCTCATGTGGAAAGATCACAGTTGCTATGGCTACGTGAAAAATCGCGCCTTTGACTTCAGACTTACAGGGCCAGTTATTTAAACGGAGTTTAGCCAGTTTTTAACAAAAACGCGTTTTAAACACCATTTTCAGTTTGCCGGACGTTTTTATGTAAACACCATTTATCGTGAACAGTTTCATTGGAGCATATAAAGTGGACAAGAAAGCATTTATCTTCTTAAAAGAACCAACTAAGGAAGAGTTCTGGAGGCTCAAAGATTTCCTAAACCGCGGCCTAAGTTGGGCTTCGTTTAAATAACCGACCCACAAAGTTTGAACTCTGGATTTCTGATTTTTGACTCAGATTCAATTCTGGCATGGTGCTGTGTACGTTCCTCTCGCAGTTATGTCTTGGTACGTTTTAGATTGTTGTCCAAAGTGGTGCCTACAACGTAGCTGAATTCACCTTTTAGTTAATTGAAATTGCTTAACAGACGTTTACTTTGTTATTATAGGTTACCTTAACTCGCCAATTTAAACATGTTTTGCCTCTCGAACTGTGTAATGCCTGCAGTGCAGCTATGCAGGTTTAACCTGGATCATGAAAGGCTGGTGTCTGAGATCTAAAATTTTGAAGTCCAAAGTCCGAACTCTGTAAGTCTGAAGTCCTTCCAGATATATAAGCAGGAATAACACAGTTTTCCCTCGAGATATATAGAAATCCTTACCCAAAGAAAAGTATGCGTTTGCTCTGTTGCTGTACAGTTCCGCTTTTAAATCTTCGTCATTACAGTTCACTTTAATTCCCTCAGTGTAGAAGTAAACGGCGTTGCTGTAATCTTTTTTGCTATAAGCCTCATTACCTTCGTTATTGTAAACCTCTGCTATCGCTACAAATGAAGAAAATTGAATTGTTTAATGTGTCATTAGCAAAACGCGCTTAGTCAAATCTTGCTCAATTGATTTACGCTTTTTGCTTGTCAAGCCGTATTTGAAATAACCAGAAATTTTCCTTAATATGTCTCCTTGAAGACTTTTCCTTGATATCGATTAAGCGTCATACGGGATCGTTTATTTTTTGGGGGCGGCTGGCGGGGGAGGGAAGTGGAGGCTGGTGGGATTTGATGCGTTGCTCATGGTGACCCCGTCTTCATTAGACATTGTTTGGGGGCGGCCCCCCCTTCTCTCTCAAAATATTTGAGATGACCCCCCTCCCAGCCCCTTCCAAAAAAAGGGTCGAAGAAAAAAATTAAGCCAAATTAAGCGTATGAAGCTGAACTTAAATCATAGCATTGCGAGAAAAGCCTCAGCTCCTACTCCCAGATGGAGAGTCAAGCCATCTTGGCTAAAGCGAAGCTAATGGTGACAATTTTGAGTCAGAGTTCAAGCATCATTAGGCAATTAAGGCTTATGCTACCCGGCCAGGTAAGTGTTTTGGAAGTTATTTTGGAGGAGGAGGAGATATCGTGTTTCGACAACATCCTATCGGCGGTAACAAAGATGCCAGAAACAGAGAAGAACCTCGTTCAGTAAGTCCAAACTATCTGTAAGCTGTCCTCCTGTAAATCACCTGCCGGACGTTTGAAGACGTGGCTTAGATCCAGGATGCACAAGCAGAGAACAGATAGCAGTGTCTGTATAGCTGACGTTGTAAAGGGATCTGATTTTAACAACTTATTTACTGTATTTGGATGCCTGTCAGGTTGGTATACCATGAGGATGGCCATGTTCTTTCTATTTGGTTTGTTTGCAAATGTATTATAAGTGGCGGAAGAGTGGCCCTTTATGCCTAAGATTTTTTTTAGCCCTACCACTAATTCAAAATGGTCTCATTTTGCCTGCCAAGATTGAAGTTTTGGCTGTATTTTACAATGAGACAGAATGAATGAGGTAGAATTGTTTTTGGTGCACAATAAAGTAGGGATGTCCGGGAGCATGCTTGCCGGGAAAAAAACCAAAAGATGTAAATGTTTCCAGCGTGGGAGGCTAACTTCTGGCATAATTGACGCATAGGTCATTGGAAAGGTCACCCCAGGACACCCGGGATGGATTTCATTTATACAGTGCTCAGACCTCATTTGCTTTCCCCGCGCGCCGATCAGGTCCGGCCACTTTGGCGCAAGAAGTTTCGGCCATTTTTGGATCATATCCGAGTTTGGCAAGGTCTGTTGAGAAAGCTTTATTGGTTTCCATATCTGGGACTTTGCTGTCTCTATGGGATAGAGTATTTATTTACTGTTGGAGTTCGAATTTCCTGAAAAAAGTTGCGTTGCCGGGAGCGATGGTGGCTAAGATGCCATCTCGTGCCTCCCACCTTGTGTAGTTCCAGAAAAATATCCATACCCCTCCCCCCGAAGGGCAACGGTTATTCCGAGGGTAGAGGGGTCCAAAAGGATGCAATTTCCGAGGGGGAGGGGGGTGGCTTCTTGAGGTTTTTCAACTAACAGCTGCTTTATTGAGGAAGCTATCACTTATTTTACTGTTAACGGTCTTTTAAAAAAAGAATTACTCTTTTCATCGATGATATTTCATTAAAGGTCGGCTGAATGTTTTTTTTTTAAGTAATAGTTGTCATCAGCTCATTAATAAACTTCCGGTTATCCAGCTGTGACGATATCACAATGTATTGTGGTATACACCGCAATGTGGTTCAGTGCGTTCTAAGCCTTCTTCTGATATGCTTTTAACTGAAAGGAAGCAATTGAAGTCCACTCCGTGTTTAGTTACAGATGGCATCATTTTGTGTCGTCTAAGGATTCAACCTACATGTTTCTCATTGTCTTACTGTTAATTATTAACTAAGAAAATTTAGATTATTAGACGCTCTACTAACATGAATAAAAGGATTTTTTCAATCTTTATCGCTGAAACAATTACCTTCCGCATTACAATATAGCGCAACAGCATTTTTGACGTATAACTATTCTCTCCAGGGGGTGCCTAACCAAGTTGGAAAATTACGGAAATTCCAGGGGACGGGGGTCTGACAAGTACCCCATTAAATGGAAAAGTGCCCTCCGTGGGGGGGGGAGATGGATAATATCTGGAACTACCCATTGTATGGAGGGTGAATTTGAGCAAATTATCACGAAACTTCTTCTGAGTATTAAGGACAACAACCTACAAATTTTGGAATCATATTTTTACCCCATACAAAACACTGTAATTTTACTGGAACGGTACTGTGGTACTATCACAGAGCCTGGGTTGCCTGTGGTAAATGTGCAACTCGGCAAAGAGATAACACTTGAAGTAAACAATGAACACAAGACAACGATTTTCTAATTCTTTTATTAAGCCTTACATACAGTTCTTTGGAAAAAAATTCACCAGCTTTTGACAAATTGAACGGCATGGAATAAGAGCAATGAATTCTGAAACACCGTGAATTCACCGTTTTAATGAAGCGCTTTTGCCACCATCGTCGTCTTCGTTGCTTAAGCTCTCTGATAAACTGTCAACACATTGATATTCGTTTCATTTTCTAGGAATAACGAATATATCTGACTTGTTGGTAAGTCAAACTAAGTTCGAAAAGTTCATGATTTTTTGGGCCCATAATGCTTATCGTCCTCCTGGTCGCATTGGCTTTGAACTTATCGTTTGATATAATCGTTTCACAGTTATAGCTGTATGTTAGTAATAACAAATGTAAACCTTTTATTGCACTGGTACTTGTGTTAACCAAGCAAAAACAGGCATTTTTTTGTGGTTTTTGAGGTTAAAGTAATTTTTCGATGGGTTTTTCGAACAGGCTATTTTTAAAATTGTGCAGTTTCAGTGTCGTAGAGGTTGTTCCTTTATACCCTTTTGAACGTGTGCGGTTTTCTGTTTCCATCACTGAAAAGAAAGTCAGTGGTTTTCGGATTCTCTCCTCTTCTATATCCTCTGTATCTATACAATGTTAAGCCTAGTTTTCACCAGAGTAGTATAATAGGGATGTTGACTCCTTTTTTGTGCAGGAAAACTGTGACCAAGGAATGAGGGGGAGAGGATGTGAGGGGGGAGGAGTAAGTAAATATTTGTGTTTCGTGCTTAAAATTTGCTCTTATTAATATGCATGATTTGCGCACCAAGGAATCAGCGAACAGGAACTAAGGCCCCGTCCACTAGTGTCCCGATATTTTTAAAACGGAGATTTTTTTTCTCCGTTTTCAAAAAATACGCGTCCACGCGTAGCGTATTCGAATCGTCTTCTTCCGTTCATACTAAAACGCTAATAAAACAAGGGACGTACGATAGCATCCCTTATTGAGCATGCGTTATGCTATGATGTATTTTTAATGATGTATTTTTCATGCATGACATCATCGTATTCGAAAACCTCCGTTTTCGTCCGTTCACACGTCACGTAGACAAAAAGCAGGCGTTTTCAAAAATCTCCACTATGGATGTATGTGGACGACAGGCCAAACCGGAGAAAAAAATATCCGTTTTCAAACAAAAATGGATAGGTGTGGAAGGGACCTAATTTGTTCCCTGCAATACGTTACGTCTCAGTGATTTAAATGTTACACAGGCGAGCTTAGGGCTTATTCCTTGACAACAGGTCCTGGAAACCTGGCTGAAAAACTAAGAATTTGCAAACTTGGTAACCACGTTAGTTTTTTGTGCTTTTGTCGACGCTTGCGTTGGGGTTCGTTGACTTCATACAAGACTCTCATGCTTGCATGTCGATTGCATGCCATTGCTACTGCAGTTGTGCCCAGCTGGGTCGCAGGCAAAGAGGGAGATGTACTGGACTCTGGTGTGATAAATGCACGGGGTTATTGTTTTGCTGGTTGAACCTTTTTTTGTTAAGTTTTTGCTGCCGTCGTCCTCAACAAAGCATGAAAAAAATATATATATAACAAAGAATAACTCTGTACGAGCATCATTACCTTTCGGTGTATTTTATTTGGTCTGTTCTTGTTCGGACGACATCCGTAAGCTCCTTCGAAACTAGAGAAGGGACTGTTTACTAATTTTCCTCGATCCCTTGATGGTCTATGAATTTTTGGTTTTTATAGATTTTGTTTCGTTTTTTTTTTTTTTCAGCTTTTGTGATTTTGCGCTTTACGATCCCCGACTGTGCAACTATAGGAAGACGGGCAGGTCACGCAGGCTAGCTAGGGAGCCTGGGGAGACCTTTTACGATTTGTACCCTCTTGTCATGAAAAAGAAGCAGATCACCGCGACACAACGATTTTTTCACCGACCACCGCGACATAAAATTCAAACTCACCCCACACCGCTTGGACTCTGAAAACCGCAATACCGTACTTTGAAATAAAAATTACCGCAACACCGCACCAAAAATAACCCAATACCGCAATACCGCAATACCGCAAACCCTTACGCCCCCCTCCTGTCTCGACTGTCTCAGCTTCGGGCTGTTCCATGAGCTTCAGTTAAAAAAATATATGTCATAAACTTTCAATTATCATCATGTAGAGGTGCTTTTGTTGTTCACTTCATCTAACAGGCTTTCATAAGGTTTTAAATTTACAAAGCATCTTTTCCCGATTTTCATTAACCTGACAGATGTTTTATTAACCAAAATCAAGACAGTTGCGTTTAGTGGCTCCAAAACGCACGGCCTATAGTTTGTCGGCGTGCTACTAGCGTTTTCCCAATTGGAAACCCTGAGTGAGACAAACTCATCATCAGGCCTGGAGCACACGATTTAAACGAGCTTTGGGTACTATTCTCTCACCAAACAGAGGCAGGGATTTCAATACCTCTGTAACCGGCTCATCGGCAGTCCAAGAGTTTAGGGCCCCCAGGGGTTCTCCCTTTCTATCGTTTTTGCACGTATATATCTAAGTCTTCAATTCTATTATTCAGAGAGGAAGGGGAGTGGGCGAGTGAAACTGTTTAAACTTAACAAAATTCGAAATCCTCAACAACAGAATTTTAACACATTTTAAATATATTAACCAACAATTAAAACATAACTTTTTCCAAGAACTGATAAAGAGGATTAGTTATAGAAGATATTCAGTTAGACACAGTTACTCAAACTCTTTTCCAAAGACCCAGTAATTTTTTTTACCTTAAAGCACCCATTGCGATAAAATTTTGTCTCATTTTCGGCAAACGTTTTCAACTACAATTAAGAAATGTCAGTCGAACGGAATATTCTGTTTGTAAAAAATCATGCTCCCGCTTAGGTAACAAACAGGAGAATCATACCTCATTTCAGTGGCGTTCATACAAGCACTGCACCGTAAATTTTTGGACAGGCTTTTCGAGACCGGGCAAAAAGTCGAGGCAAAAATAAAGAACCTGACTGTGTTTCACAACCAGAACGGACCGAAAAAAAGAAGTTAAGTTAAAATAATTATTGTATTTTATTGTTGCGGAACAGGAAAGAAATAAGCGCTTATAAAAAGAGAAGGGGAGGCTTCAAACAATTGATGCTTCTTATTGGACCAAGCAAACGAAAACGAATTAAAATGGTTTCAAAGGCTTTTTCCTCTTGTTCACTGATAAATGCTTCGTGGCCGCAGCCGCATAAATAAGGGCTAAAATTGTAACTAGTTGTGTCGGTCCATACACTAACTTATGGATCGCAAATTGAGCAATCGCAGAACTAGAAATGGCATAGCTCTGATTAGCTCTCGGGGCGATGATATAGGTCATCAAGGACATCAAGGAATCAATGGCAAAAGGTCAGTATTTTGTTCACAACATGTTATACATGGAACACTCTTTCATTCAAGGCAAAGGAGGTCGGGCGGTTGAAATCCTAATAAGCGTTAATTTCATAAGCCAGAGTTTTAACGGTTAGGTTGATTACATACTTTTCATTGCAAGAATCACATCTATCGTTCGAATGAAATGTTTACCCAGTTCGTATTAGGAACTGAAAACTTGTTTAATTCTTAATGCGGAAAAACACATTTAATGTCAAAATGCATGATGAAAGACAAGTTTCTCGTTTCCAATAATTCATCTGGCATTCATTCTTCCACGCGCACGTCTATGACGGAAAATTAAGACGAAAATAAGAATGCAGGTGCATGTTGTTTTTCAGTGGTCTGTGCTACATGGGAAAAATGAAAAAATGTAAACGCACCTCAATTTTTCTGAGTCCTTTGATCTTCTCGCGGTAAACTGAATAACAACAATAATACTTACTATTATTTATTTATTGATTGATTTATTTATTTATTCATTAATTTATATAGCGCAAAAAATTATAAAAATATTCTAAAGCGCTTTGTACAAAAATTACATATAAAAGACATTTTAAAAAACATTGTAAGATCAAAACGAATTGTTGGCTAGTTAAAACTAGAATTTATTTTTCTTCGATTTAAAAACAGTAATATTTTGACTGAACCGTATCTCCAGATCAGGGAGGAAGTTCGTTCCAAATAAATTGCCCAGAATGGGAAAAGGCTCCATCACCAAATGTTTTATGGTTAATAATTAGTGATGAGAGAGAAAAAAATAAAACCAGTCTCGATTGTTTATCTGGTGGGTACAAAATATCTTAGAGATGGGAAAATCAATCAATATAAAATTAAATCTCAGTAGACTAATGCTAGTCAAGCAATGTCGATTATTTAACCTACCTCAGTGTATTCTCAATGAAGAATGTCCTCAGATATTCTTTCCAGTATACTTGTTTGATCTTGTTTGTCTTAGCCACACCTTGATATGACGATACGAAGTGGTAGCAACTAAATAAATAGCAAGTCTTTGGATATAGTCATGTGATCAAACGTTCGTGATGTAATTGGATAATTTATTTTAGGAAATTTGTATGATGACATCCTACCGAAAACAAAATGCAGAAAACTTGAAAAGACATGTAATAAAAGGTACATGACACAATGGGCTTATTTTATTCCAGAAAACAAAATTGGTGACCGGGAAATGAAATTCGTAATCATGTCTTCTCCTTTCGCAGACGAAACTGTAATGTGCTTTCTTAAAACCTCTGGAAATACTACTGCACTAGCCAACGAAATCTGGCTCAGTTTAAAAATCACTGCGGTCCTTTTTGGAATTCAATTGAAAATCAAGAAAACACTTTCAAACTAAACAGTCAAAGGCATTTAGTATAGAGATTAGAGCTTGTAACATCAGTTCGTAACTGAATGGGGCTGGAGCATCTTATTATTACTCATCTGATTAAATTTTGTTTGGCTAATGTCTCAGGTGAAATGTTTAATAGCTTTGATATTGGGATAACAAACCTTTACTGGCTACAAAACATCCTGGTTTCACTTTTTAATGGGGAACCACATTCTATTCGTTAAACCAAAATAATCACCTTATTTCAATAATGAAACTGATTAAACGTGAATACACAGCTTTGTGGGCTCTTCAGTTAGAAGTATTTTAAATATATGTACCATTGTATTATGTATTATGTATTATTATCATTATTGTTGTTGTTGTTGTTGTTATTCAGATGATAATTATTATTATCATTATAAGTCAACTGAAATCGTTATCAATTTGTTAATTTTATGTTTATACATTGTAACATATTTATAAATACATGCAATTGCTCACAAAACAACCCCGTAAGGAGATGTGATTAATGTTAAGAGTAGTGATTTTCTGATTCAAATTAAAAAGTGAATACGTTTAGTATTGCATTGTTCCGAAAGTGTAGGAGTTTAGTTCATTTTCAAATTAAATCTTAGGGGTACGATTATCAAGTTATGTTAGGTATGAGTGAAATGGAATATAATCCCTTGATTACATGCCAAGAGAGTTCGTAATCGATGGGACCTCAGTGAGGCCAACCATTTCACTTTTGAGATGAGGGTTGGGTGATCTCAGAAATATATCATTCAAACCAACCTGTAACGAAAATTAAGAATTTGTTCATGCTTAGCGTGCGTATATCGAGTTATGGATGCACGCGGGAAGTTTGGAGAGCACGAAAGAAGCGTAAGAGTTGTACGAGGCGATAGCCGAGTGCAACTCTAGCTTCTTGAGTGCTCTCCAAACTTCCCAAGTTATATAGTTTCTGAACCACGCCTAATACGAGGTTGGTACTTTCTCAAATCTTCTGGAAATGCTATCCTTTCCTGCCTTTAAGAATCAATGTCGTCTTGTTTGAACACAATTTGCAAACCAATAAAACACTTTGAAATTGGACAAAAGCATCAAGTAACTGAAAACATCCGCACGCGGCGAATCAAAAAAAATTCATGCAATTCAACATCAACTGTATATATATGCAATCAACTGTGCCTATCCAATGGAAACACGCCAACGTATGCGCTATTCACAAGAAAGGAAAGAAATCGGATCCTTCAAATTATAGCCCGTGTCACTTACCTGCATCGCATCAAAGGTACTTGAGCATATTGTACACAGCCATGTTATGAAGCATCTTTCACGATATGGAGTGCACACTGATTGTCAACATGGCTTTAGAGCGAAACGATCAACAGAAACACAGCTCATATGTAGCATTCATGATATAGCAAGTGCTATCCAGTCTAACAAAACAATTCACGCCGCAATCCTTGATTTTTCAAAAGCATTCGACAAAGTTCCCCATCGCCGACTCTTGAAGAAACTTGATTATTACGGAATTCGTGGCCCACTACATAACTGGTTTGAATCGTTTCTAACACAGCGTACCCAATCAGTGGTAATTGAGGGGGCATCATCTGCCCCTGTAGTTACGACATCTGGTGTTCCCCAAGGAACAGTCTTAGGACCGCTACTGTTCTTAATGTATATAAATGATTTACCTGATAGTCTTAACTCTACTGTTAGACTTTTTGCTGATGATGCATTGTTATATGGGACAATTTGTTGTGATGAAGACACAGCCGATCTCCAAGAGGACTTGTATAGATTAGAAGATTGGCAACAAAAGTGGAAGATGGAATTTAATCCTTCAAAGTGCAAGATCATGTGTTTTACAACCAAGAGAGATCCACCAAAGCGGGAATACGTATTCTGTGGACAAATCCTAGAAGAAGTGGAATCTCACCCTTATCTGGGGGTAGTCCTCGATAACAAAATGAGGTGGTCACCACACATTGAAACAATCACATCTAGGGCAAATAAGGTCTTGGGACTTATCAAGCGAAACCTGTGGAATTGTCCAAAGTCAGTGAAAGAAACCGTGTATATGACACTTGTGAGGCCAAAACTCCAGTATGCCTGTAGCGCATGGGACCCACATTACCAGAAAGATAAAGCCGCTCTAGAAAGGGTACAGCGGAAAGCAGCCCGCTTTGTCACTGGAAATTACGATCGAACAACGAGCGTGACGGAAATGCTGCAAGACCTACAGTGGGACACACTTGAAACAATGAGAAGACACGCAAGGCTCTCCACTATATACAAGATGTGCCACGGCCTCCTAGATGGGGATTGGGGGGATTATTTGATAACAAGCAAAGAAAGGAGAACCCGGGGAAGCCATGATTTTAAATTTATTGTACCGAAAGGACATAAAGATATTTTTAGATTTTCTTTTTTTCCCAGGACAATAACTGAATGGAACAAACTTCCAGAAGAAACTGTTTCCAGCCAATCCCTCTGTATGTTTAAAAGCAAACTAATTTAGTTTTATTTTTTATCAGTAGTTTTTAATAGTTTTTAATAGTTTTGTATATTTTAGTATAGTTTTATTTATTATTATCTTAGAGTTGGCGTGATGTCCCAAACGATTTTGCCGACATAACGATATTTAGATTTAGATTAGATTTAGATTTAGATCTCCCCACCCCTTTTCCTCCTCGCTTTTCTCTGCCTCGTCCCCAGTGGCTCGCGATCACTTAAAGCGGGGACGGAGGGAGTGATGGGAAGGGGGAAAAAGGCGATCATAGTAGTAGGCTGGGCAAAGAATTCTTGCCCAAACTACATCCCCGAACCATCTCACCACACCCCTTTGCCAAGTTATTGGTCAGACCCTGAAATACCGTAGCTCTTTTGATTCACAATACTTTTCGGTACAGGTTATGATATCTAGGGTCAATATTTGTCTCGAGGTAAGACCTAAACGAAAAATAGGGCCGATTTCCGTTTATCGAGTTCTTAATCAGCTTTTACATTAATACATCACATTTCTTTATGAGACACTTTCCTTAACTACAAACTGCGGTGGACAAACAAACCATCAAAGAAGCTTTGCTTGAATAACAGTAAAACTTTTATTATTATTTTGTGGTAGTATTGGAAGAACCTAAAATTAAAACTTAAAAACTTAAAATTACGCTTCAGATGTCGGTAAAAAAAGATGGCGCATTTGGCATGAATACAGCTGTCAACATTTTGTCCTATCAGATCATGAGACTGTAATGGTTGTGGAGCGTAACCAAATGCGCGACCCAAGCTAAGAGCAAAGCCTTTAAATTCATTTTTCAATTTTTTTGTCGTGTGTCAAACAAAAGAAACTTCAAGATTTTTATTGGCTGGAGCAACTCTACATGTTGCCTCTAAACTGGTTCACTTATCGCCGAGACAAAAGCAAGCTGCATATGTTGCACTCCATTCCCCTCCCTTGCAGGGTATCCCCTCCCCCTCCCCGTGAGACTGTAAGGACAGGCAGGCGTAAGTTGACGTCAAATTCTAGCAGTAATTCTCAAGAAGCTTGTCACTGGTTGAACTGCCGTGTGATGTTCTGCTGCGGCTTAACTCCCTTAGCCGTCGCCTCCCTTTTCCCTTACAGCAATTAAGTTTCTTTGGCAGGATTTTTCGTGGTTTTCTGTGAACGAAGTAAAAGCTTAATGACGACCAGCATCTAATTTACTCCTAAGAAATTTACAATATTATAAAGGTCTTAGGGCCTGATTACATGAGCAAGATTGAATGGACCGGTTCGCCTGGCTGGCTTTTAGTTTAGTGCTCGCCTTGCGGTAAAAATGAAAAGATGGTACAAATAACGAAGAAAATACAAAAGAAGGCACGCACTGACAAAACTGGAAAAGATTGAAACAGATTGCAATTGTAAATGTTTAAAACTTGTTAGCCTAACAGTTTTTCAAAGTTCAGTTTTATTGTTTGTAGGGTTCAATATAATGCATAGGAGACAATTGTTTGACTCGAAGTTGTGATTTTGTCATTCAAAGTCATTTCGAATACGGACGTGTAATTGGCATTAATAATAGGGACCTTATGATCTGACAACCACGACGTCCATGAAAACTTTATTGAAAAATAGACTTGGCATGACGAACCCCTAAGAACGTCTGCGTGGGAGGCTAATTAAAAGGGGATATTAGAAGGGAATTGTGACGTCACAAAAATTTAAATTTGTGAAATTATGGGATTTGTTGGCATACTCAAAAATAACAAGGTGAAAAAGCCCTCTTTCCAACAATCAGTCTGTTGGTGCAAATTGGTGAGGAGATTACAAACACACTTATGTTCCGATGACTCCATACAAATCCTTTGACAATTGGCTTGGATCGTGGCTCGGATCGCAAACGTTACGATCCAATCTAATTTTAAAAGGATATTTACGGAGTCATCGGAACATAATGGTGCTAATATCTCCCCACCAATTTGCACCAACAGGCTCAATTCTAGTAAGTGCATATTTTCCATCTTCTTTTATCTGCACTGAAAATTAAAAAGATCTGTTTCAGCCCAAAGTGTCAATTCAGCCCTGCAGGCCAAAGTCTGATTCAGCCCTTCCTGAAGCCATTTGAACACAATTTAGGCCAAAAAAGCTCAATCAAAAGGCTATTCCAAATCAGCCCTAGCTAATTGGACTGTATTGGCCCTGATTTAAAAGGAACAGTATCCCGTTACTGCGCATGCACCAAACTTTGATTTTTGGACAGGATGTCTCGAAATCAAAAGATGCGAGGAGAGTAAGAGAACCTTGAAAAATCTGTTTGCATCGCGCTTGACCGGGTTCAATACCACATTAAAACTTCTCAGGATTACAGATCAATGATATATTGTTCCTGTTAAGTTTCGATTTGGGCGAAATCTGGATTTTCTGGCGTTACTTTTATTGCCGTTGGCCGGAGGACCAAAAGATTGGAAGCACTTTGATGCCGATTGAAGGCTTATTTCTTCTGCTAGCTTCCATACAAGCTCAGATAATTGTGAAAGGAATACGCAGAAATGACACGGCAACAATAAAGACTGTAAAAAAAGAAACCATTGAGACATTGATGTGACTGAGGAGATCTTGTGGAGGGGAGCTTAGTGAAGCAGAATGTTTTGCAACGACGCGTTAGTAAACTTTTTTAAATGAATCTCCCTAACGGCCGACAAAATCAAACAAACAGGCGCTACATGTTTAGAAAAACTAGTGCCATGAAATCATAATATAATTTTTGACTAACCTTTCTGATGATTCATAGCGTTGAGATTGCATTTTTATTTACGTCTTTCAAACGTTTGAGGCTAGAACGCGAGCAAATCAGGCAGATATTACTAGACTTAGAACAACTGACCTCTGACACGAGTTTCAAATTAGAAAATATGTTTTTAAAGGGAGCGGAACGAGATTTTCGGGTCGCGAGGGGGCCCAGCTAGCGATAAGATCGCGATAAGTCTTCGAACCGCGAGCCAAATTTTTATATAAGACGAAAGACTTCTCTGAAATTCTAAAGTATTACTTGAGAATATAAACAACAAATCTCTGTCGGCGGTGCGGTCCGGAAGGAAATCTTGTCGAGTCAATATGACAGTTCTATTTTCTTTTGAAGAAAAAACAGATGACGCTCGCGCGTGCGCATAATCGGGACACTAGGGACTTTAAGATCCAACGACGCGGACGACAAGGAGAACGTCAAAAAAACAATTGGTTTAATTAGCAAAACAACAACCTCGCACGTGCATCACACTTTTTTGTACACTTCTTTCCCGCTTTTGCACGACTACGACGTGAAAATGCCTAATTTCGCGTTTTATGGAGGACGTAAACAAACAACGACGAAGTTATATTTCTCTTTCTGCGCTTGAATTTGGTCCCTTGAATTTCAGCTTCGGGAGGGTTTGCCTACAATTGACAAAGTAAGTGGGTAGGAATAATCGCTATAAAGACTGAAATAACGCAAAATCACTTTTTAAGCGACGTTCTTGTCGCCGTCGCGTCGTTGGATCTTAAAGTCCCTACTGTCCCTTTAAGGGAGCCAAATTAGACTAAAAAATAGGACTGTATTTTACTCACCAAAACGGCCCTATTTTTAGGGCTAAAACAGATCTTTCTGATTTAGAGTGTGGGTATGCCAACCTCTCCCATAATTTTACAAATTTAGTTTTCGTGACGTCATTACTTCTCTTCTCCATAACTATTCTTGCATCAAACGTTTCCTGACATTAAGTAACCCTTTTTGTTAGTAAATTACCTGGTACTGAGCTCTGCGGAGATTTGCTCTAAGGTTCTGTTTTTCGTCTCAGGGACGTATTTGTAAATGAAAATAACAGCCAGTACACATATTACTGAATAGAAAATAAAGGTCCACGAAGTTCCAAAAGTGCCTGAAGAAAACAAACAAAACACGGTCAGTCTACCAATTCACCGCTTTAGAGACGAGAGGGAAGTTGGACCGAGTTAACTTTCGCAAAGACTTCTGGGACTGTTACAAGGGACAAAGAAACAAATTGGCCAATAGCTGAACGGCGCATGCCCAATAACGATCTCAGAAACAATTTCGAGACTCATATCGGTTACAGTTTCTTTCTCGTCTCTAAAGTGGCAAATGGGCCTCAACCGGAAGTTAGTTTCAGTTTATTGCAGGAAATGTCATCATCAAAAAGGTACTTACTGAGCATGTCCAAAAATGTAAGGGACACCATAAGGTTTGTTCCCCAGTTGAGTATGGTGGCGATTGAGAAAGCCCTTCCTTTAATGCCAGCTGGAAAAATTTCACTTAACAGAAGCCAAGATACTGTAAAGCAACATAATATTATTGGCTATTTAAAGGTTGCGCGTCATTCTGGTTCGATGTTGTGTATAACTGTATACATGAGACTGTTTTGGGGACGCCATTGCTTTGTTTATTGGCTATCGTAAATGATCTAATAAACACCCTAGGCGTCTATTTCATTTAAGACGCCCAAGCGGGGGCGTTTAAAGGAGAGAAGCGTTTCTTCTAATAACTGTAACAAACTCTAAAAAAATAATATATGCTTTTGGTGATTATATCGTTACAGTTTATAGACAGCAGACTAGTATCTAGTCCATCCACTGATAAGCCAAGGCTCTTTGGAGAGATCCACATCGTTTTTCTAAAGCTCAACTTCGATGTCAGAATCCTTACTTTGAACCTGACATTGGACAAGATGCAAACCGCAAACAAGAAACTGAATAAATCGAATGATGTCGCTCTATTTCGCTATTTCCTTTCTGGAGCAATTGTCATGATGGAGGACGTTCGGAGGGGGCGTCTAATACGTTTATTAGACAAGATGCATTTATCTGAGAGAGGGCGTCTACTAGATCATTTACGGTATTTACGGTCTCTAATGAAACTGGGTCAAATTCCGTCCTCCAAAACAGTCCCATAGTGCAAATCGGCACAACAACGACGCAGTCTCTCCGCTACCTAAACCTGACAAATAGTCCAGTTTCGAATTAAAAATCACCGCTGAATACAAACATGAACGACACATTCATACAGGTTTAGCCTCGACATAGAGTAAAATATTCAAAAATTCCGGCAAGTAAGTGTTTGAAATTTGAAAATACGCACAGACAGACTAATAAAGAGGTCTTTTTTTCGTTGGAGAATATATTTACTTCACATAGAGGCTAAGCCTATAAAAAAATGCGTCTTCACTTCTTTTATTCAGTGGTCACAGCGAACTCGAAACTGGACTATTGCCACCATTAGCTGCTTCCTACGATAAACACTCTTTAGAAATTGAAATAAGGGTATCGCCAAGCGGCGTCATTTTAAACTCCGATGAAAGAGACACAGCTTTCCATTAAATACGGATATAAAATAATAGACAGTGGACATAAACCTTAAAATTGGAAAATTAAATGTCCAAAAGAGGAGCGCGTAAAACAATGTTTCAAATATCAAGCATGGTGTCAGACCGTATATAACGGGGTTTTCTGTTTCTTGTACATCTGACGGAGTTCACCGATATGTCGGGGGACTCGGGAAAATCGGTCCTAAGTTATCATTTCAGGAACCCGACATCTGGACACACCATGTCAGTATTTCAAAAATAATGGATTTAAACTATGGTGGAGAAGGTAACTTGTGTAATAAACTGAACAAAGAGGGACTTGACTTGGTTCTAGGTAGTTTAACGCGCGTTAGAGGTTCTTACACCCTGGAAGCAAAGCCTCCTTTTTGTCTAGACTACGAGTAGTCCCCGATTTTTCCTCAGGGATAGTAAAGCGAGCGAAACGCGAGGGCGCGTGAAAATCACCCCACGCAAGAAAGGCGAGACGCGGCATTTTTCTCTCTCCTCGCCGCGTCTCGCCTTTCTCGCGTGGGGTGATTTTCACGCGTGCTCGCGTTTCGCTCGCTCTACTATCCCTGAGGGAGAATGGGGACTACTCGTAGTCTACCTTTTGACGCGAGAGGAGAAAAGAAAGCTCTGCTTGAATCGCATCAAGCCTTTAAAATCGCCGCAGCCCGAACTTCTAGACTAGTCAATCTTGTTTTCTTTTGCCAAACAGGTTTTTTTGCCTTACTGCAAGCATCAGTTTATCGATAAGCCAATGGTCATAACAGAGCCCTCTATAGCCAGCGCACGGTTATTTGGCCTGGGTTCGTAACTCTATCCTATCAACATGTCGCACATGCTCAAAAAAGTTCTTACTCAATTCATGCAGAGTCTTTCCTTGAAAAAATCGAGCAGGAGACAGAAAAGCTCTGCCGGCAGGGTGAAGTCCTTGTTATCCTGAAATAATTGAGTAGCAATGTTACGAAGGGGAACTTTCCTCTGTTCAGGGTGGTATAAGAGGGTACAGATATCAAGGTTTTGAACCATCTTTCCATTGTTTTCCAATTTTCCGGTACTGAATTTCATTTTCTAAACCTGGTTTAATTTTAATTAAATGTTAAAACATGTTTACTTGGTGTGAATGTGACATTAGGGGGCTTAAGAAAAGATACGATGATGATAACGGCAACGAGAACTTACGCATGCATCACCCTTTTTTGAACCTTTTTTAGGCCATCTTTGCACGACCACGACGTGACACTGCCTAATTTAACGTTTTGTGGAGGACGTGAACACGTGAGATAACGATTTTCATTTTCTTTTTTTTTTTTTAAAGTTAGATACAGCCTTTAGAATTCAACTCCAAAAAAATCACAAATGTTTGACAAATTAACCCTTTCACTGCCAAATGTGGCCAAAGGCAAATTTCGACCAAATTTGCGAATTTCATTTCTAAAATTATGACAAACAAATAGCATCATGTGAAAGTACAGGCAGAGAGCTTTCATTTGAATGGTCACATCATAGGATTTCATCTATAGACTCAAAAGTTACAGTCACCTTACAAAACTCCATCAAACACTCTGGCAGTGAAAGGGTTAAACGACATGGAATAAGAGCGATGAACTTTGAAACTGCGTAAATTCACTTATCAAGGGAAGTTTTCACCAGCGTCGTCCTCGTCAATGCTTAAGCTCCCTATTCGCACATCACAACCAGCCGCAATTTTCCACAATAATATCAGTGACAGATCATTCATTTCAGTGGACAGGCTTACCTGGACCAAAACTAAATGAGTAGGCCGCGACAAACACAACAAGAGCACTGAGTGTTAAATACCGCAGACCTTTGCTAGCTAACATTGGTTTGGATACAGTCGTGTCGAGCACAGACGAAGTAAAGTTTGTCGGAGAGTAAAATGTTGAAGAATTTGTTAAAATGGTCGACATAGCTGCAGTAGAAGTTGTGGGTGCTAGAGTAGATAGGGAATGTATCCGTGAAGATGGTAGTGCAGTTGAATTATAATAGCATTTTCTTTGGGGCTCTCCTAACGATGTGTAGTGAGCTATGATGCCCAGTGTTAATATGCTGACGGTCATGATTGAAACACCTATGAGCAGGAAACGGCGGCGACCTGCAAAAAGAGAAAACAAAGACTAAAAAAGTCGTCTCTAAAATTTGTTGGCCAAAACCATTGACAAAAAGTGACAAGAAAAGCATACGCACCGCCTTTATCTACACTGCTGAGAGAAATAATTGTCGCAAAGAGCTGTAAGAAAGAAGGCAGCAAAAATTACCATTTTGGCAGATATGGTAAGGCATGGACCTCACTCACAATCAGCTACATGTTCACATGTGGCCATTCACACGAACAGTCGAAGCCACCAGTAAACCAATTAGAACACGGCCATTCACGCGGGAAAAATGAAGCGTGAGATTCGAGTAAACCGCGGGAAACCGGTGGCAGGCAGAGGAGAACATTACTTTTCCTCGATTGAACTTTTATTTTCTCTTTAGGGGGCGGGGATATTAAATGAATGATGATGAGCTTGAAATAACGGAATATGAAATTTAAACCATGGATTAAATTAAACAACAACATCACCACCCAATCTAAACAGAATCATTCTGTTTAGACTGAAAAGCAGCTACTTGGTTGAAATACACAACAACAGATGTAGCAGCCCTGGGGCCCTGTATGTCAGCAAATGTTTAACATTTCATTGTATTCTTTTCTATTCTATCTACGCACGATTGTTTTCGTTATATGCTTATTCCACGCAGAGTAATAAACAATTGTAAGTTGAATTTCATACCTTAGCAAGACCTATCCCTAAGCTGGCGAGCGTAGCTTTCTCACCACTTTGAAATCCAAGCGCTTGAAAGATGGTAGAAGCATAGTACACAATGGTTGGTTGCCCTGTGAACTAAGAGGAATAAATGAGCAGTAAGTATTACTGACAAATCCTTGACGGCAGCAGTACTGTGAACTGATCATGAAACAATCCAGCGGTCATCGCTATGACGCACGAAGTCGCTTGCCTTTTCGTACAAAAAGATATCACTTCCAATTACAATTCGCCGCTCATAAACTTCTGGGAGAATGAGTACAAGTTTTGGCCGGTGTAGTGACCGCTAGGATTATTCATTTGGGTTTACAAGCAATAGCAGTGAGTTTACGCAACAGGACGGTAGGAAGAAAAGGATGGCAAAACGCTTGTGTGTGACAAACGTGAAGGGGCTATAAATTACTTGCGTGTTTTGTCGTGACCTTCACTTAACATTAATGTTTTCTGGTTTTTACAAAAATATCTGTTTAAAGGAAAGTAAAGTTTGGCGAAAAGTTATTTCAAACAAAATTATTGTCACGCTTGTCACAGATGGCTTGCCGTCTTCTTTACTCTCCCGTCCTGTTGCTTAAGTTCACTAGTTATGACTGGTCGACGGTATATAAAGGCAGCAAGCAGTAGCCAATCTTTGACTAAATTGTCTACCCGAACAATCCCAGAATGTTTTCGCGACAGACAAAATCCTTTAGCTTACATCTCTCTCGTAAGGAATGGGTCACAGTGCGTATTAGACTTTCTTTTGCCTCCCTCCCCCTC
Source organism: Porites lutea (assembly GCF_958299795.1). Taxonomy (NCBI): domain Eukaryota; kingdom Metazoa; phylum Cnidaria; class Anthozoa; order Scleractinia; family Poritidae; genus Porites; species Porites lutea. Next base: position 23,946,090 of record NC_133211.1, on the reverse strand, counting down.
CCCCCTCCCCCATAAAAAAATGTCGGGTCGTCAGAGCAGGTGATCATTTAAAGCAAATGAGCAACAATGGTAAAGCAACTTCAACTTTTCCTCCAGGTAGATTATTAATGACCAAGGCAACTCGTGTAATGTCAGCATCCTTGATTTGAGGCAAAGCATACTGAAGAATAAAGAATTTGCGAAACGATTACAGTGTACATCGCCTAACAGAGAAAGCGATTTTTTTCGCTGACATAGAGAGAACCAATAAAGAAAGTGATCTGTGAAACGAGAACGGGATTATAAGTCCGTTTAAGAGAGTGAACTACAGGCAAAGTTAAAGTTACTGCTACCACTTCTGTACATTTTCAGGACAACATTTCGAACGCCCCTAAAAAGCTAAGTTTAGAACAAATAAACCAATATTTTACTTTCCATTCATACCTGTTGTAGAAATACTACTCCACAACCAATGAACATTCTACTTCTCATGTTATCCAAACGGCTTATAAGGTCTGTGAATTTATATCGCTAGGAAAAAATACAATCAAACATCAGCAATTCTACTCATAAGCCTTGAACTCCCGGGTCCGTGTTGCAGCTTTCATGAATTTTAAACATGGATACTTTTGCTTTAAACATTAGAAAAATAATTGAACTGTTTTTCAGTTTTCAAAGGCTGGTTTTTCTTAACATGATAATGTCTTTTTTGGTAAAATTAATGTCCGATACATAGCAGTAGGTTTTTTTTAATAAGAATATTGTTATTCCGGCCCAGGCTAAATATTCTTATTTTTCTGCTGTAGATTTTAGACTGAAAACATACTTATATTATTCTTGAATTATATTTGAAAAAGAAAACAAATATATCACATACTTTTTGCTGTATGTTCATTTCTTTTGGGTTGTATACTATAGATATGTATTTCATGTACCGTTCATAGAACTGTCATTAGCAATAATTTTATGCTGTCAAGTTAAAAACATATTTTTTCACATTTTCAACACTCAATAATATATAGATTTAGCCAGGGCTAAAAGCGAAGCTCCAATTAATAAATTTATAATTTAAATTAAAAAATAAACTTTTAATCCACAAATCATTTAACTTAAGGGCACATTCATTTGACTTTTGAGGGAAAGGCTAAGTTATTTTAGAGTGAAACATCTTACATCGAATTGATAACCTTATATGTACACCCAAAAAACAGCAAACATCTTCGATCACATTCAAGATCACAGTAGATTAGGCCTCGAAAACAAATTCTCGGAAAACAAATCACGCCGAATTTTTTTGCGTTCGAGAGGTTTACTTTACAAATTCTTGCCACAAATCTGGGGGTGTTTAAACCAACCTTTTATAATTTTTATACATCACATTTGAGGTGAAACAGTACTATTTATCACACAGACCTCGGACAGAATGCAGTATTTCACAATTTTTCAAGACAAATTGCACTGAGTCAATATTCAGGACGATCAATCGTAAAGCGAAACCGTTCAAAAATTTCCAAAATCACCCATATGGCTAGCCGGTTCTCGTTTCTATAGTGCGAGCTGTCAGTGTGGTCGAGTGTTTGAATGAACTTTTTAAATAGCGTTACATTTCAACAGTATAGCGAATTTATTTATTTATTTTTTTTGTTATTTAATGGTTTCAGTTATAATGATGTGTAATCTTATAAAGCGTTTGATACGCGCGACATTTTTGAGTACTCCTGCAAGCGATGTTCATGAACGATGAAAACAAACGGCACAGACAAGCGATTAAAATTGCAAGAGAGACTACTAACAATCAAAAAAAGAAATATAATTCGGGGAAACATTTACAGAGATAACAATTTTCATTCATGAAGACAAGTATTAAAGTGTCTCTAAAAATCCTGAGTCTCGGCGTGAAGCTTTATAAGCCGGCTTCCCGGCGCGGGTGTTTACTGTTTTCCAAGGTGAACTCCTCGAAGCAAGAAAATCGCTCAAAGTTTTCTTTCTACAGCCAAATTTATAACTAAATATTCTTCGGAACGTTTTCTATCTGTGGTGAGCAAATATATCTGAAGGCTTTTTAAAGTTCTGTAAGCTTATATCAAACCGTTCAAACCTGATACTAGGTCAGATCATTGACTCAAACTACGGCTACAAACGTGCATAAACTTGCCGCATAAACTGTCAGCGTGAATGTGCAAGACTTCATGAAATTAGATATAACAAAAACAAACATCAAATACAATAGTTACTCAGGCTTACCATTCGAGATTCAGTTCCTGAAAGCTATCAAGGAAGGCCACAGTTGCTTGAGACTTTTAAAGCCTCTTAAGCATTAAGCAAGGTGAAAAACGAAAACGATGCCATCCGAAATCGAATTACCAAATTTTGACAAGCGACGCGTTCCTCAACCAAAAACCCAGTAAACAAACCAGCCATGAATAACAGAAGACTCTTGATAGCAGCTGTATTTCATTTTGTACATCCAGAAGAAAAAGACAGTTAAAAACATCACAAGTTGACACAAAACTCTTCAGCTTCAGCTGTCAAAGTAAACAATTTTCAAGATGCTGCATAATTTTTTCGCATGAACTCACCTGTCAAATTTTGACCAATCAGAGTATAAAAATTGGACGTAGAGCGTGACCAACGCATGACCATGGTAACATAAGGTCTTCCCCGCCTGTACTTTTAAAAAAAACTGGCTGAATTTTCGCTTCCGAAGTCAGTTTGAAATCAAAATTCTAATAGTGCGGGGCCATAGTGACATAAACACAACATATTTGATATGAATCCTTGGAAAAAATAAACTTGAGCCTGCGATCATTTCAAACTGGTAATTTTTCAGCGGATAACTTCAAAAAATACTCGACCTCGATGGGTCGACACTTGAGCCCGCGCTACGGTCAGGTGATACTGGTCAGCGGATGCCCTGTTTTGACAGCTGTCAATTGATCACAACATTGATGTGAAATTAGTTTTCTCTTGGGCTCCCAAACTAGCTAAAATGTGAGAGTAAACATTGGTTTTCCTGTGGTGCGGACGGACGGTCGGTCGGCGGTCGGCGGTCGGTGTACGGTCACGTGATTACCAAATTTTCTGGGATGGGTAGATTTACTTAGCAATGGGGCTCCGCCTACGCGCGCGCTTCGCGCGCGCGTGGAGCTCCGCTATAAATTGCCATTGACTGTACAGCGCGATACGTAAGACAAAGAAGACAGTGTAATCCCACATGGCCTAAATCACTCTCCAAAACTGATTATGCGAAAACCATGACGAAAAGGAAAAAAAAAACACAACAAAACAACAACAAAACAAAAAGACCAACCTCTGAATTTACGAGGTGTTGACTGCATGACTGCGGTACGAGAATCGGCCATTATAACATGGCTGCGTAAAAAGGCAAAAATGATTTAATTATCCATTAAGTGTCCGTACAATGGGGAAAATTTTGAGTCTCGGAGCCGCGATAAAGAGCATCGTTTATTATCAGTCTTTCAACATTAAAGGCTTCTTCTTTTTCCCGCGCTCTTGAGTACCGCGCAGAGTTTCTTTCTCAGTCATCAACCTCATTTGGGAAGTCGTCGAAGATTTCGTATTTCGCCCCTTTGGATACATAAACGTAATTTAAAAAACATTTTATGATATCTTTATCTTGAAAATAGGCTAAATTAGCAATAATTAATTGGTCTGAGCCCAGACTCCGCTTGATTAGACGAAGCCGTTCGTGTAACAATGCGGTCCACTCTTTCAAACTGGATCTTACTTTCATCTTCCGCGGCAGTGTTAGCTCGGTAGAGCGCTTGACTGCAGAGGGGGAGTTTGCGGGTTCTATTCCCGCGACCGGACCAATACTCCGGGTCTTAAAATAAGTTAGAAACGAAGGTACTGCCTTTGCCCTGAACGACTAGACCTTCGCGTCGCTCGGATGACCACGTAAAAATGGCGGTCCCGTCTCCAAAAATATAGGAGACGTAAAAATAGTGTCTCCAATAAAAAAATTTCATATTGTTTCTTCCGCTGTGGCACTCCAGCTTGAAGAGTCGACGATGCACTTCATTCATCGCGCCTTGACCGCTTTTAATTTGCTGGTAGCAGCTTCTTGCACTGAACATGCTTCTGCAAGCTACCGTAATTCTTAGTAATTTTGCGATAGAAGCTTGTGCATACTTGATGCTCTGTTTTAAGTTCTTGTTCTCATCTTCCAGTACTTTAACTCTGGACGACATGTTCCACTTTTCTAGATCTGGTAATGACTCTAAACTCTTTTTTAGTTTTTCCTTAGTTTTTGATAGTTTTGCATTTGTAACCTCCGGGCAGCCATGTATGTGGAGTAGTTCGGTGGAAACTTCTTCCTTCGGCTGTGAACTACCCTCTCTTGTTCGCTAATTCTTCCCTTCTCCATCTTAGGCATGTCCAGTTCGATTACTTCATTGCAGTGTTCTGAATTTTATATTAACACAACCATGTCTATGGCAAGATTTAGTTACCAAAACACGGAGCTTCGAGGAGAAGCATGATCGTCTTCGAACGTTGCTCGACCCAATCTCTATAGTTTGAAAGATCTCCGGCTTCCCTGCACAGTTGTCCTTGACCGTTAAAACGGATGACGGCATAAGCGGTGGAAGGGACGGACGAATGGGTTAATCAAAAAACCTAAAAATCATCTTTGGCCAGTTTTTTTCACCAGATTTGGCATTTGATGGCCAGATTTGCTCGTTTTATGCTCAAAAGAGCAGGGATTTTCTCAGAAAACTTGGTACTTTGCTTTACCAGGAGGGGCTTAAGAAATACACTGACTAACTTAATGGGGAGAGGAATTTGCTGTCGTGTGCTGCTCACTTTTATTTTGTTCAAAGTAAATACTTAGGTTACTAAATAAGATTTTTTTCGACTATGAGAACTACAAAAACCTCTTACTCTTTATCTCACCAGGTCAGTGTGGCACCATCGCAAACAAAATCGCTCTGAGTTTAAATGAAGCGCGATCTTTTTTCGGTAGAGGAGGAGAGAAATTTCGGAAACGCTGGCTTTTCTTCGGCGAAACAAAGGATTTACAAGAGGAGTGTCACACTGAGACTGAGGGATGTGACGTAGAGGAAGTAATGGAATTCTATAATGGTGACACCACTGACGCTGTGAGTATTAACATAAATTTCTTTGAGTTTCCTTTATGTATGTAATATTTATTGACAGAAGCATATATGCTTCTATTATTGATCAATTAATTACTACCTGCAGACAAACGTGCATGCACAAGGCTTAAAATCATAATGAAAAAGTTAAGAAAGAGTAAAAATTTTAAGTTAAAAAGGCATCTATAAAGTTCTTTAAACCGTTCGGTCCCAACACAAGGCGAGATATAATTCTGGATAATTATGCCCGCGAGGACAGAGACATCGTTTCCTCTGCATTGTAAGCCACGTAGACACGTGTTTAAAGACCCGGCCTATAACTTCTGAAGGGAATTATTGACACAAAAATTGCTCCCTGAATTTGCCAATTATTAATAGTAACTGAATTGCCTACATTAACTCGACTTAAACTTGAACGATCAAAAGTTTTGATTATTAAAAAAAAAATGAATTTTAGACTTGGTGTTAAATGGACTTGATATGTAATGGTAACAGGACTGAGTGGAGTCCAACTCGGTCTGTAATCATACGAGTGATTAACAAAATCGGTAGACCGCGTAGCGGGAGTCCGAGTATGATTACAGACCGAAATGGCCGACACGAAGTTCTGTTACAAATTGATCATCACCTTAAGAAAGTTTGTAATATATAAGGCTCTTTTTTCAAATCAAAACACAAGAAATTCCAAGACCATTTTTTAGCCAGCAGTGAAAAAAAGAGCCATGTAAGCGCGCGTGATGGCGCGTACTGTCCAATTACTTAGGCATGACGCGTACTGTCCTATTAAACTGTCCAATTAACGCTGAAATCAGGGCAGTTGATAGCCAATCAGATTTGACAATTTTGTTATTGTTATGATCAGGATATCTATTATTCAACTGCGGTCGGTAGAGTAAATATCACCCAAAATGAGAACAACCCTTATAACATAACTAGAAATACGTGTATCGCAGATCCCCGCGAAGCTCGTGGGCTGAGTAAAACGTTAGGGATGGGAGAGAGGGAGAGAAACAGAGTAAATAACGATCGAAAGAAGATGGAAACAGACGTCCGACTGTGTGTCAATACCTTAGAGGGACAGGCAGTTCTTTTTACATTTTACTTTTATTATTATTTTTAGTTGCAATTATTCCATTTACTTAAAATAGTTTCTGCTTGAAGATTAGAATCCTCTCGCTCCGTCGTTCCTGTCAAATGCAAGAGAGGATGAGCTAAGAGAGCGAATCCCTGTGCCCCATGATAATTTTTTTCAAAGCCAGGACCCTTTTGCTCTTCGGCAGTTGCTCTGGCCAGATTTTTCCACTTAGAAATCTTTTGACTCCACGACGGAAGTGATACCTATTTGCATGTCATATCGCTTGCTGTGCGTGATCGGCAGAGAAATGAATTACCCGCCAATTTTAAAATTACATGACGCCACTCTAACCGACCAATAAGGTGGCGACCTTAAAATAAACACGCAGTATGACACAGAACCAAGAATAGATTGAAAATAATTTTCATGGGAAAAGGGTCATGTATGGGGGATTCGCTCTCTTAGATCATTCTCTCTTGTCATATGCTAATAATCGCGTTTACGATTCAAGGTACTTGTATTGATCTAGACCTATCAATTAAGAGCTTTAAATTCTTGATTCTAAGAGATTACATGTATTACAACTATAAAAAATCAGTAGGCTAGATCATAGTTGAAACTTGGTGAAACTGAAAAGCTATTTTCGCCAATATCTGCCGTCAGTCGTTCTATGTAAATGTTCTCTGGGCGTTTTAATCCTAAACCTAATATCATTTGAGCTGGGTCCACGTTCTTCTCTTTGCGGCAGTTTTTTTCGGATAGAGTTACTTTTAACGGAGTGACTACCTCAACCTAAAACTAACAATTTTGCCCAATCACTTAAGAAGACGCAATAATCCGCGTGCGATGTTCTGATTGGCTGAGAAAGGGGTGCGACGCTTTAAGCCAATCATAAAACACAGTTATGCCCACAACTTCAAAATTACTCTTAAATTTTATGGTGATAAAGACCCAGTTGGTCAAATTTGTAGTTAACGAAACATGTCAAAAGTCAAAATTCGATTGGAGTGCGCGTGTTCCGTTTCTACGGAACAGTCTACTTCCGATGTATTACGTCACTGCAGACAACTGCTTACAGATGATAGTTATTTTGACTATGCTCCACTAATGCGCACGTTAATTAAGTTTATGGCTTCAAGAGACATAAGCGGCTCCGCATTGCCAAAAAATCATCAAAAAGGAAGCACACCAATTGAATGATAAACAATTATTAAACTCGTGTTAATGTCTCGTCAATCAATTATTTGCGGCACCAATCAGCTAGCAACATTTTTCTACTATTTGTTAGCATAGACTCAGTCTTCAGTGTCAGAAGAACAACGAGAGACCCTTACAGTCTCGTTCCCTTCTGCACAAGTATAAGCCACAGTGTCTGTAACAGGTGGCAGTTCTTCTTTCTCTTCGTAGTCACACCATTCACTCCAGCATTGTTGCCCTTTGACTTTTCTGTACAAATGCGAAAACAGTGCAACAAATGGAACATAAGCCAAGATATGAATAAGTACAATCAGAGACATCCTGCTATCCTTGCTGATATCATAGTTTGTGGTAGCAGAACTGAAAACGGCCATTACGGCTAAGTTGAGTAACAGAAGCGCATCCGACTTGTTCACCCAACTAAAGCTTGACCTGCCTTCTTCCACATCCTCGGATCGCTTGTAAGGCTTCAAGAAAGCGAAGATGGAAAGGATCACAACACAGGCGACCTCTATCAGCGATCTTTTCAGAGGACCCTCTGGAACATAAGTACCAATGACGAGCAGGATCAAGCGGCACACAAAGTAAAACGCTGCAAAAAATCGGTACTGGTCTTTGAAAGTGCTCTGCAGCACGTCAAATATAGGCTTTAAGTGATTAAGGTTGAACACTGGCTTAAGACAGCGACGAAAGAACGGACGAAACATCAAAACGAGTGGAAACAGTACCACGAAAAGAGCCGTGAACAGTAACGCGATTGACCCGTAGACAGCGTGTTTACCGCGGAAGAATTCAGTGTCCCCGCTAACGTACAGGACTGTCGTGTCACCTATAACAGCTGGATGCAAAATACTGAGACAGCAGTATGTAATTCTAGTGTAACAGATAACACAGATGGTACAAACGGCGCGAAAAGGTGCCTTTACACGTCTACTGAACCAGCAGTTTGGGTACTGAGTCACTAGTTTGGTTAACTTTATCACTATTAGTATAGTTAGAAAATCAAAGCACATGGCCATGAAAAGCTTATCTGCATAATCCATGCCATCCCAATAGCAGTAGTGAGTTCCAACGTAGACTTCGAAATTTGCAGCATGAAGTATAAACCGCATGACGGGGTCTCTGAAAGTGAACCCGTCTCCAGTGACTTGCCATATTACCTGGAAGAAAATAAAGTTGGCTTCCTGTATAACTGGCTTGACTTTATCTCTCTCTGGGGCGACTCCCTTATTTGCCCAAGGCGAACAGAGTGTGGTGCTGAACGGCAGGGTATGGTTTTGCAGGGTCCTGATAGTCTTAAAAAGGGTATACAATTTCACTATTTACCGTCTTGAACAGGGTGTCTTTTCAGACCGGAAGCCTAAAAAATAGCGCTAAGGTTAGCGATGCGCGGGCTACATGAATCCCATGGTGTGCGTTTAAAAAAAGTTAGTTCCTGTGAGAAACGAAATGAATTACGGTCGTTAATGATTGAAGGGCTCAGCGGCACACCTCTACCCATACTCCCCTTGAGTACCTTCCCCCCCACGGGTCTTTACCATCTTCCTCAAAAAGGGATCCCTAAACCCTTTGAACAGGAGATCTGAAGAGATATAGACACATATGACAGTTAAGGACCGCTAAGGAGCGAACTTACCAATAGGATGGCAGAGGAAAGAATATGGCAAACCTAGTGTGACAACTTTGACAATAATTATGTTTGACCACGGTAATATAGAGTGGAGATCACTGCAAAACACGTAAGTAATAGCCCTGTCACGCGTTTGTTCTTTCTGCCGTCCTATTGCGTGAGCTCACTATTATTAGCCACTTATCCACTGGATGGTTGTACACCTATTGTAGTGTGTAAACAGAAAGTACCACAGGGCCGAATATGCCTTGTAAACTTTGGTCTGACTGGGACTGTTTCACCACCCCACCTCCAAGACTGTCTATCAAAGGAAGAGCTTCTAGTTTATAGAATATGAAGTAACTAAAACATTATGCTATTGTTCTCTTGATGAGATGGTAGAAAATTCGCTGGGTAACAATGTTGTCGTAGCTATGTCAGTTCGGAGAATTAAAAACGATATGAAGGAATCGAAGAGTTGACTAACCTACACCGGCTAAGAAAAAGCTAAAGCCTCAACCGTTCCCTCTAGATGGAATGCAAATTTATTACACGGTTAACAAAGATCTGACTAATGGTACTGCTATGAACAGCCAATTCCCTCTCCCAACCCCCCCCCCACCCCTTTCCCGCCCCCATCCCCAGCCCTTAGATCCTTAGATGATATCCTATAACTCGGAAAAAAAAAAAAAACAACCAATAACTGTAATAGGATTGTGGATGAGGAATGTCGGACTAGATTTTACTTAAAATGCACCGACCTGGTAAGAGTAAAGGAAAGCACTAAGACTCCCTGTAAACGCATCGATATCGAAAAACATTATGAGCATCACCAGTACCAAAATAAAAACCAGGTCCAAAACGGTTGAGCCAATAAAATCATACTTCCCGCACTCATAACATTTAGTGTCTCCTCCCACCACACTGAAGCCTTGCTTGCATTTTCCGCACAAGATGCTTCCTGGTTCCCTGTTGCCCACACACAGTTTCTCGGCGTCAAAGACGCATTCATCCTCTGCAGCTATCGTTTCCCGAGTCCGCGAACAATTACAATAGTTTTTTGGACATCGATAAGTAACAAAGTTTCCGTTTACCATCCCAGCCCAGAAGCCACGCTTGAGAAAGACGGTCTTTCCGTCTCCGTCGCATCTCGAGACTCCCTCCGATTGTTGTTGACACACACAGCTCCCCCTTCGTAAAATGAACCCGGGATGGCACGTTCTAAGGCCCGAACTGACGTTAATTTCCTTCTGAAGAACCTGCCGCCCAACATGATGAAGAACCACAGAGAATCCTCTCCCTACTTCACCAGCCAGTGTCAGACGTGACACGTTTCCATCTGCAAGAAACAGCGATGACGGGGTTTGTAAATGCACTGACGAAGCATCGTCTCCCTCATCATTTGTGAATCCCTCCAACTTGACGTTTACAACTCCAGAAACATTATTATTTTTCTCATCAACAAGCCTAACAACCGGATTAAAAACCTGACTTGGTGACACAATCCAGTCCTTCACATCGAAGAAGATATCGACTGGATCAGTAGCGATTTCTACTCTCGTGTGGTTTTGCAGTGCATTGTTATTGGTGATGTACTTTACGAAATTCCAGTGCAAAGCTTTATTCTTAACTCGCGTTTCTCCAGCCTCTAGGCATCGTTCGAGAGTCGTTGCAAACACAGAGTTTCCTGACGAATCGTCGGGCGCTCGATTGTCTTCAAAGACAACCTGCGCCTCCCAGTTGTCGAAACCACTCGTACTATGATCTTCGTAGGCAAAGAAGCAACTTTGTGGGTCTTTTCCAGTTACATTGTAACTTATCTGTGGCGAACCAGGTGCGGAAACGAACATAGCTCCACCTTTATCTCGACACGAATTGTTCCTGCACAAGACTGAAGAATTCTTCCAGAGCAAAATCTTAGAGTGTCCATACATTGCCACCGCGCCGCCATGAAATCCTTCGTTTTCCACAAATTCAACGTCGTCGTGAAGTTCGAGAGTACTGCCATCAAGTGCAAGAGCTGTTAGAGTGTTGTTGGTAATGATCATTTTTCCTCGGAAGATAAGCGATATTCCGAAGCTGTAGATCGTACCCTCTCCAATCCGAACATTGGGTTCCTGGGTGTCGACTCGGTTGTGTGTGACCGTACAGCTTTTGAACTCAGCATGAACAGGAACTTCGGGCCCAATGTGATCTGCATTTTGGTTAAAAAGAAATGCACCAATTGCTGCTCCGATGGTTGCGTGGTTTTCAATCCAGTGGCATGACTGAAAAATGAAAGTGCTTCGAGAGTCCAAGTGGTGTCTGCATTGGACGAAAACAGACGTGCCATACAATGAAACACCGCCTCCCCAACGTCCCGAGTTATGTCGAAATGTTGCGTTGACAAAGCGCACCTCGTTCATTGGAACAGAAACACCACGTGGAAGCATGACTCCTAATCGCGCTCCTCCACCCGCGGTATATCCAACGTTGCGTTCAAACAAACAATTTTCCACCAGAAGACAATTTTCGCTACTGTGATCAGTAAATTCCGCTACAAGCCCTCCTCCCCACGGCGCTTTATTGTCTGAGAACGTACAATTACTAACAAGTACGGTGGAATTGCTGGAAACACCGTGGAAATGAATACCGAGGCCCCCTCCTTCAGTAAACGGATGATAAAATGTTTCATTGAAATAATCCGGAAAGCGGTCTTCACTGGAAACCTCGTTTCTGAGAAAGCTGCAGTCAGTGAAAAAGTACTTGTTGCCACGTACATAAGTTGAGTGTTCTTCACGCGTGACACTCATGAAGCTCGGACGATGTCGGCTGTACTTGTTTAGACTTACGACAACACCACCCCCGGAAACGAGATAAAGGGCATCTTGCTGCTGCCCCTGCTCGTTTTTTTCCCTTCTGCTCGTGGAATTGGCAATCCAAGCATACATGTTTGCTGAATTGTTGACAAAACGACAGTTTGACATTTCTAACAAACCACCAATTTCATTCAAGTGAGCCGCACTGCCGATTGACCTCGAGATATCGACGTTTTGCATCCTAATATCTCTGCAGTAATCAAAGTTAATCGCCGTCTTGAACTTCAAAACTGTAGCGTTTGGAAATAAAACGGCATTTTCTTGCCAGCTCCCGCAGTTTAACAATCTGAGTCCTCGAAGAGTTATGTTTTGACTTAAGAAAAACGCGATGCCTGCGTCGGCTTCACAAGATATTTCCACTTCATTTGGCCCAGTGGTTTTTTCTTCTTCATCGCCAGCAATGCAAAAATCCTTTACTCTGATAAAAGTCAGACTTTTACGAAGCTTGTATTTACCTTTTCCAAGTGATAAACGCGTGGAGTTAAAGCCGGAAGAAAGAGACATGCTGTAAACGTGATCAAGAGATCTACATGGTTCATTTCGCTTTCCGCAGGATAAGGTGTCTGCGCCATTCGGAGAAATAAACAAAGTTCTAGAAATGATTGAACCTTCACAATTTGAAAAAGTCAAAATATATAAAAAGGAAAGTAACCATGCAATTGTAGAAACTGCAGTTATCATCGTCCTTTCGTGAAATTCTTTTCGTTTCCGAGAATTGTTCTTCCTCGAAACTGAGCGTGACGTGCAAAAAATAAAACAAACGTCACGACAGAGGTCACGTGAAACAGACATATCGGATACCGGATACCGATGGACCATTTTATTTTTGAGCGGGGTAGGGTGGGGGTAATTACAAAAAAAAATTCATGCGCAGCAAAAGTAGAGAAAAAAAATCATGCACAGTGGGCCAAAGTAAAAAAATCGAGCAAGTCTTTCTACTTGAAGGATCCTGTTAGACCTAATGAAAAACTAATCTGTAATTTTTGTCATAATTTAATTTCAACAGACAAAAATGCTTTGTAATTATTTGTACAAAATTCACCTTCTCGTGTTTCACATCATAAATTGCATAAATACATCAATTCCATCTATTTGTTGTATTTAAAATATAAATTTGAACCATTTCACCGAATCTAGTATAATATAAAATTCATCTCATTAAAATTCCATGTTCCTGCTCTTGTATTAAAATACAGGCGACTCCCGATAAGTCGAACCCTCGCTAACTCGAACCTAAATCGATTTTCCCTGGATTTCCGTCATACTTTCACTGTAATTTTACCCTCGGTAACTCGAACCCTCGATAACTCGAACTCCCGCTAACTCGAACCAATTTTCGTTTCCCCTCAGGTCATTTTCTATATAATTTTACCCTCGATAACTCGAACGATGTTTTGAGCCCTTAAAAAGTCGGGAAAAAAGCCGTCTACTAGCTTCCGAAACATTGAATTTTGGATTTCCTATTAACGTGTTGTAGGAGTATGGTTTGCTAATGGAGGCTGATGGTGATTGTCACAGGCTAACGTGAAGCAGCTTTTCTTCTCAAAACAGTAAAAGGCATGCTCTATTTAGGCTATGTTTTGTTACGTTACGTTCTGATTTATAATCTAGAAGTATCTTTTAATTTTCACTTGACCTTTCTACAATTAAAGGTGATTAAAATGTTCACTGTGCAGTAAAAAATGTTTTTTTACCTAAGTCTAGGCTATTTTCTTCGAGCTCCCGATAACTCGAACTCCCGATAACTCGAACTTTTTTCGATTTCCCTTGAAGGTTCGAGTTATCGGGAGTCGACTGTATAACTTTCAGCTATTTTCAACATATCTGATATCTATTAGTTAAATAAACGATAACTATTAATAGTGTTCAAAGTCTTGAATGTATACAACTATAAAGGACAGTGGTTTTACTAAACCTAGCTGACACTATCTAATAGTCGGTGTGTAATACCGGTAGACTGTCAAAATTAAAACAAACTAAAACAACCAAATAGAATCTGACAGTGTCCACTATAAAATATTTCAAAGATTTATAATATATAAAACCATTCTATCAAACGAAAGTTTTATATAGACTGATCAAGACCTTTCCTTTTAACGAATCACCTTAAATATATAATTGTGTTTTTTATTATTTATAATTTTGTTTATTCAATATCGATGTAGTTCTAGTTATTTCATTCTGTCATGTTCTCACGTGTTATTAATCAGTTATTGTAAAGCGCTTTTGATCTAAAGCGGAACCCCGTCTTACGGCCACCTCCACCTCGGTAATACGCGTCACCTCGTTATTAAGGCCACTTGTTTTGGCCGCCCGGCAAAACGACCATATATTTTCTTGTGAAAAACGCTCGTTAATGTGGTCACCCGTTAATACGGCCAAATCATTGCAATTGGCCCATAGGTGACGTCCTTATTCACGGGGTTCCACCGTATTTCGAAAAGGCGCTTTAGGATTTTTTAAATTATCATGCAGTGAAACTCCATTGGGCAGACCCTCGGTTCAGCTGACATCTTCTATTCACTGTCTATTAAGCGGGCATTTAGTCCGGTCCTGAAAAAAGTGTCTTATATTTTCTTCGAAAACCAACCTCTATTAGGCGGGCCCTCTATTAAGCGGAACTTCTTATTTATTTTTGTAACCCAACATGTAACACTGAATAGACTAGTAAATGCAGCTTGTACCAGCCTGGAGAGAAAGCAGTATGCATACCTCATGAAATGCTCATTTTTGGTGATACTTTTAATTAACAAACATGAAGACTGAAAGCCGATGAAAAAAATCGTGTATAACTTTAAGGTGCTAAAAAAATTATTGCACAGCCCAAAGGCGAAAAAAAAATCTTAACAAGACAAAATTGCCCAACCCCTCCCCCCCCCCCTCAAAAATAAAATGGTCCATCCCTTACTTTATTTTAAAAAGCCGAAACATCAGCTAAGGGTGCCGCCGCTGTCATGGTATGAGACCACATGAGGGCCGGAGTGCTTGCAAAAGCGGTTTTGGAATCACAGGGTGTTTAAATAAACAAAGTAACGTAGCAGCTGGTAATTTACGAAGTAGCAAGGAAAATAACGTGTTAAATTTCACTGAAGTCCTGTTTCAAGAGGATAATCGTACAAAAATGCGAAACAGAAACAATAAATGTACAGTGTACACTCTTTTTTCTGTTAGAATATATTTTGTCGGAATATCGAGGCTGAAAGTTCCTTTCATCGGCAAAACTACCCAACAAAACCTTCACTAGCTATAGCCAAACGTTTCAGCTCATTATCTCTTGATGCTAATGAAAGTTTAACGAAGGGCACAGGAAATACCTATCCATAGACAGCACAAACCGCAAAAAGTATACGATAAATTGTTTCTGTTGTTTCTTTTTCAAGAAACAAGAATTTAAGAATAATACAATAATAATAAAAATAATTATAAGAATAATTTAAGAATAATACCAGAATATTTACAGGCTCGAATCGAGCCACTTAGGGCGAGGATTATGTTATCACTTAACCCTTTTGACTGACAGGATAAAAAAAGTATAGGTGAACAGCACGGTATCCAAATTTTTTTAAGGAAAAAAAACTTGGGGAAACGTTCGGCGACAATCTTTTCAGTAAGTGACAAGTTTCTCTATATCGCAAAGCTCCCCAAATCACTGCTCATGACCTTGTTGTAGGCCGTCTACAACAAGAGACACTGTACAAAAGTCTTAAAATGCCCGCCTAAACCGGGTTATATTAGTATGGGTGATTCTTCGACTCCATCACGTTTTCTATCGGCCAGCGATGAGTAAATTGTATGTGAAGGTACCGGAGGGAAAGTACATACAGTTTCACTTTTCTGTAGCGATGTACTCAGGTGAATTAATGGTTTATACTGATGTGGATGACGGATTCAGAATGACCTGAGATCACGTGTATGGAAGGCACAAGTGTAATAACTGGACCCAAGCGTAATGAAAGGTCTAATGATGACGTTTGGTCCCAGCTGAGATATTAAATGTGAGACATGACTACAGTCTCGCTAGTTATCTATAGCTTTTAACTCGGAAAAAGACCGGCCGGTTTTGCCGAGTTATCGTTATGTATATAGGGGAAGAAAGTCTTCCGGGGTGAGATTTAAAGGGACAGTGTCCCGATTATGCGCACGCGCGAGCGTCATCTGTTTTTTCTTCAAAAGACAATAGAACTGTCAAATTAACTCGACAAGATTTCCTTCCGGACCGCACCGCCGACAGAGATTTGTTGTTTATATTCTCAAGTAATATTTTAGACTTTCGAAGAAGTCTTTCGTCTTATATAAAAATTTGGCTCGCGGTTCGAAGACTCATCGCGATTTTATCGCTAGCTGGGCCGCCGCGCGACCCGAAAATCTCGTTCTGCTCGCTTTAAAAACATATTTTCTAATTTGAAACTCATGTCAGAGGTCAATCGCTCCAAGTCCAGTAATATCTGCCTGATTTGCTCGCGTTCTAGCCTCAAACGTTTGAAAGACATAAATAAAAATGCAATCTCAACGCTATGAATCACCACAAAGGTTAGTCAAGAATGATATTATGATTCATGTCACTAGTTTTTCAAAACGTGTAGCGCCTGTTTGTTCGATTTTGTCGGCCGTAGGGAGATTCATTTAAAAGTTTACTAACGCGTCGTTGCAAAACATTCTGCTTCACGAAGCTCCCCTCCACAAGATCTCCTCAGTCACATCAATGTCTCAACGGTTTCTTTCTTACAGTCTTTATTGTTGCTGTCTCATTTCTGCGTATTCCTTTCACAATTATCTGAGCTTGTATGGAAGCTAGCAGAAGAAATAAGCCTTCAATCGGCATCAAAGTGCCCCAATCTTTTGGTCCTCCAGCCAACGGCAATAAAAGTAACGCCAAAAAATCCAGATTTTGCCCAAATAAAAACTTAACAGGAACAATATATCATTGATCTATAATCCTGAGAAGTTTTAGCGTCGTATTGAACCCGGCCAAGCGCGATGCAAACGGATTTTTCAAGATTCTCTTACTCTCCTCGCATCTTTTGATTTCGCGACATCCTGTCCAAAAATCAAAGTTTGGTGCATGCGCAGTAACGGGATACTGTTCCTTTAACGGACGTTTGGTTGGGGCTGTGCTGCTGAAACCCTTCGATTCTGATCCTGTTTAGGACAAAATGCATTAAAATTGCAACCCTGTTTAAGACGCTAAAAAATGAGATTGAATACTCTTTTTTAAGATTGAAGCGGTCCCATACACCTATGCCATGCAGAGCGGCACATACCGAGTGAGCCAAACATGAAAGTTTCTATATATGGAGGCGAAGAAGTAAATGAATGCATTTGTTAATGACGACATACCGTCAACACATCATGACTACTTTCGGTTGCGGGCGTGACACTGTATCTACCCATTTTCTAGGGCAGTTTTCCAAAATATACACAAGCGTACTTGTCAATTGTTTTAAGTTTTATGGTAAAGATCAATTTCAGTACAATATCGTTCAAGAAAAATAAATTCTGAGCCAAATGGAATTTGATGGGCTCCTGATTCTCAGTGATTCTTATAGTACGTAATTAATAATTCCTTTTGTACGTTACCAAGCACAAATTTTAAGACTGATAATACAACTATAAATGTTTTCTAAGTATTTTTTTCTGCCTTCTTGCGTTTTCTGCTTTTTTTCAACAGGCATGATCTGTAACATGTAAAAGATGAAACGTGATCTATAACGTCAAAAAATTGTTTCGTAGAAGGCAACAAGAAGACTAGTGTCATGATCTCAAAAGATCGCGTGAATTATCAGGAATTACTGGAAAATACTTCGATTTTTCAAAAATAAAATTATTTCTTCAAAGGGATACCATAGACGTAAGCAAAAACATTGTTAAGAAAAAATTGGAAAAGTATTTCTATATGAGATTAAAATTCTAAATATCTTAATATAGAATTAACTAACAACATATTTTTTTCCGAGTTTTGTGGCTCACAGCCACTTTGATTAAACAAATTACGAGGCTGATGTTACGGTCACGTGTCCAAGTTCTTGAACGGGAAAAAATGACTCTTGTCATGACTCTCAGTTTTAGTTTTAGCAATTCAGTACTGTCCGCTATGAAATCATAAACCAATATGTCATTCACGTTCGCTTCGATAAAATGTCAGGCTAAACAGTTTTCAGACCAGGGCTGTTTTCACTTTTTTCCTCTGCGCATGCTATGCTCTGGTCAGTTCAGTGTTTCGCTCGCGTCTAGGTTAAGGATTCCGCGTTTGTCAGTATTTGTAGAGAAGGAGTAATTGTTTCTTATATATCAATGAAATCTAATTAAGAATATGCTTTTGTTAAATACAAATTATATGGCTTTTAACAAAAACATTAAATGGTGGGTGTTGGTTTCTTTACACTTTTACCTCTTATTGATCGTAATAGACCTTTTTAGCCGGTATGTTTTGTTTTCCCATTTCAGACCACGTGATGGTACGCCATGCAAGTCCATACACATGCATATGTATGCATAATTCATGAAAAAACAAGAGACAAATTCCCTGAAAAACATCACGTGATCTGAATTCGGAAAACAAAACATACAAGCTAAAGGTCTATTTCTTTTTGGCATTTTACCGGTGTGAGCATAAAACTAATTATTACAAATAAGGCCTTTATTATACTTGGGTCCAATTGTTATATAGATGGTATTTAATTCACATTCGCATAAAAGCCACCGTATGCTTCTTGATGGCTAAGTTATTGAAGAAACAAATTTGCAAAAGGCCAGTAGGGTGAGCTGATACGCCACTTGTACATCTCCCATATGCACCTTATTTGCCCCCCAAGATTTGGCATAAGCATTGCTTTTAATTTCTCTTGGGACAGCTGTAATACCCAGTAGAGAAATGAAAAAAAAATATTATGCAAAATTTTAGGAGGCAAAAAGGTGCATTATGGGAGATGCGCAAGTGGTGTAAAGAGGAAATTTGCCAGGGCTGCTGTAGAGGAGGAGGATTGGGAAACTTTCCTTCCCGTTGTTGAGTAGACTTGCGAGAAGAGAGCGAATTTGTTTGCAAGGGCGTATAAAAGGCCTAGAGAATTTCCCTGGAGACCGTATTGCCGGTTTTCAGTGTCACGCCATTCAAAATAGATCAAAATAAAAATCAAAACCGTTCAATAGATAAAGTCCAGAATCTGGGAAATGAAAGGAGATAAATATTCAAAGACCCTCGCCAAGATTCAGGTCAGAGGAATATTTTGTATACGAGATATTCGAAGAAATGTTTTACCCACATTTATGGAGATTTGTATGGAGACGCCATGCTGGTGCTCATCCGGATGGGCACCAACATGGCGGACGGAAACCAACAGAAACATCTGTTACCTAGTTTTGCTACAAAAGCGTGAATTTATTCTTCGAGGAACCCATAAACATTCAAGTAATACGTTTTGTAATACATAAACTGTTTAGATAGCAAAATTCTCTGAAATAAGTCATTTTTTAAAATCTACATGACAACTCTCTTGGCCGTCATGTAAATGCCGTGTCACGCAAAAGTTTAGAAATTCAAGCGTACTCTATCACAAAACCAAGAACCCTTTTAAGGCGAAAATTTGTACGAAAATTAGTTTTCAGCTGCTCTAATACATCGTGAAAGTAAACTCACGGTAGGATCGATAGCACCTTTATTACGTTTGGGTCCAAATGTTATTGCAGATGGGTCCAGTTATTACACTTGTGCCTTCTACACGTGATATTACGACCACTAAATTCAAAAGCGCAAAAGGCAACAGTTTATTCGTACAGTCCTTTAAGTTTGTGAATTCTGCTTGGACATTGTTAAATATGTCATTGGTTTATAAAATATACGGAATTTTGTACTTTTTACCCAGTTCCTCCTTGAAAATTTTCTTTCTTTTTTCTGACTTTTATTCTAAATTGTCTCAAGACACCAAAAAATAGAGATGATGTACCTAATACAGTAAAACCCCACGTATAAGAACCCAAAATTTAAGAACCTGTCAGGCTGAAATTTTCATTTTAAGCACCCTTCACATAAGAATCATTTCAGGCTGAAATTTCAAAGTAGGTTTTTAATTTCCAAAGTACAATAGAAATCAATATCATGTGCATAACTTACCATTATTTTGTATGATTTTATGTGCCTTTAATGTTTGCACACTACTATATTCCATGTAACTAGCATGAAAATGAGTGAATAATTTAATATAAAAGGCCATTTCCACCAAAACAAGTAACTTTTTTTCTTATCAAAAATTAAGAACCCATTTAACAACATATAGATAGCCATAGGTGTAGCCGTTTGGCTGGGAAGGTTTTTGAGCTAAAAATAACTTTGACATGTCACGTGACAACATATGACCCCAAAACAGCATTCAAGGTTTCACAACTTATTGCTGTTAATGACATACCGACGCTTTTCTCTGTGATATAAAATGGAGCAATGTTTAGCACACCCCTCGCTTATTTTTATAAAACAGCTTTGGGCCTCGATGTGAGGCCTTTACCTGACTTTATAATAACTGTGTAATAGGTGAAAGAACCTAACGGAAACAGCTGCACAAATTAGCTGCCAAACTTTAGTGCAAGTGACACAAGTACAACTACCCAAGGCCTGGCCGCTATCTAATTCATGCCGAGAGCCATATAACCCAGGCAGTGGCAGTCATGGACAGCTGTTTCGGTCTCTCTCTGTTTCGCTCCCACATATGTTGTGTGGAGCTGACGATTAAACGCGCAGTGCTTTGCACTCGCCTCGTCAGTAAAGGGCCTATGCAACACGGCTCTGTCCGTTCATCGACTCGACGGCTATGCATGCTGATGAGCCCTGTTAAGGGCGAAACAATTGTCCTCAGCTGCCACTGCCTGGACGATATGGCTGTGCGCATGCCTAAGGTACTGGCCAAACCAGTTAAGTTTGACTAATATGCTGCTATCTGTTTATTTTAGAATAATTACTGGACTCAATACAAGTGTCCAGACGATCCGGATTCGTGTTCTATTTCCGTGTAAGTAGAAAATGATCATCTTTACATAGCAGTGGCGGATCCAGGGGAGGGGCCTGGGGGACCCCCTCCCCCTTATTTTTAGACCAAACTGAGGCCCCAAGGACCGAAAAAAAAAAAAAACATTTTTTGAGACCGCCGCCCCTCCTTATCTAAGGGTCTGGATGACCTACCCCCCCTCCCCCACCCCCACCTTATCTGAAGGTCTGGATCCGCCACTGCATAGCTACCGTAAATCCTCGAATTAGCACGCCAATCGAATTACCGCTCCTCGCTTTAATGGCTAAAAATAATAAATAAGCATCCTCCTAGTTTTTTTTAACTTAGAAGGCAAATATTTTAAACATCCTCCCATTTTCAAGTTAGTTCTGTACTTTGCTTAATAATTATCTTTCTGTTTCTTTACACTGTAAACGGCGTGAAACGTTACTGACTGACTATTTATTCACCACAAAAATCATTTTTGGGCGCTGTTGTAAATCTAAATATTTAATGCTTAGCCTGGAGTTTAAAATCACTGTACTACAGTGACGTTGAAATCTTTTATTCATATTTCTTCCAGCTGATCACAAGTAGAAGAACCCCTGCGTGGAAGAGAGTAATGAACAGCTGTAACTAGTAATTTGCCATCTCAATTCCTGCTCAACTAGAGAACGCGAGCAAATAAAATAACGATAATAAAAATATAGTTTTGTCTTTTCGCTGACTAGAAAATAAGCTAACCTTATAGCCAATCATTATTGTTTGGTTTAGCTTGGCGTATAAAAGAACTCCAGTTCTCATAGTAAAGTTATAATCTCGTTTTAATCTACCCCTCTCTGAACAAAAAGAAAGAAAAGGAAAACAGAACAATTGAACAGGAAGAATGGCGATAAAAAGGTTTCAAATACCTCACTGTTAACAACTACTGTAACGTGACACCGGCGCGTCAACTATGGTATATCTGAATTACATTACACCCTTCCCTCGTAACGTGAGTTTGGGCCGCCTGTGGTACTAGTCGATAACAGATTGTCTCAACTCTGAAGCATTTGACATATTTTGTACGTGAATTTTATTATTATTATTATTATTTATTTTTATGAACGTCCATTGTTTAACACCCGTAAATTGTCCGATGATTATTACTTTTCTGAAAACGCATAACTGTTCCCCAGCAGAGCTTTGTCGATTCTCTATTAAATACCCCAGAGGATCGTGAAGTAGCTTAATATCAGGAAGGGGTATCCTCTGTAAGGGATACGGCGGCATGCTTCCTTTCGGGATGGCTGCCCACAGCGGTGTCGATGATGAAAATTTGGTTTGTTTAATTTGTCTTTATTCTTGTCTCAATCATTGCCTGAACAGTGATTGATCTGATACGGCATTCCACAAATTGAGATTAAGAGCCTGTTTACATGGCGGTGCAGGGGGGCTCCAGGTAAGTGCCGTAACCCGCTTTGGTAGGGTAACTCGCCTGTCCATATAATCTTTTATTTTAATTTGATCGCGTTTACGTGATAGTTGGGGTGACCCCCCGCATGTTACCTCACCTATCTGGGGTCCCCAACCTTCATGTAGACAGGCCCTAAAAGGATTGGTCTTTTGTAAGGACAGAACAAGGTCCACCTAAACTCTTATGTCTGCATTAAGGGTGGAAAATCACCCTAAACAAGGCAAGAAGATATTAGGTTAGCTCTAAAGACGCGGTCTGCTCAGTTCTCATTGCCAGAATCATCAACGTGTTACGAAGTAGAACCAGCGTGATAGGACAGACGAAATAAAAGACTTCGATCGAGGGCAGTTAACGAGGTCTTATATTTACCTTAATATCTGTGTCTCTTTCCGTTATCTCTTTCAGCGAGATACATGTATATAAAGCCCGGGATATGGAGTCATATAGCTCTTCCCAGGCGAAGCGTTTGGAAAGAGCTGTTACAGTTCTCCACTTTTTGAAATCCCTTAATTTCAAAAGAATTCACTCCAATAATAAAATAAAAATAAAACTTTAATAGTAACATCCCCAACGGGATTTCAGAAACTATTTACGAGAGAATGTGAATAAACTTAATATTAAAGAGAGTAAAATATCCTCCAAGTGTTAAAGAAATAACCTACTCAGTATATCATGATATAATTACAAAAGTTTAGGTTACCTGCAAATAAATTACAAATTGCACTGAGTATGAAGATATTCTTTCATGGATGCCTTGAACTTTCTAAGAGAACTGCTATTCTTTTAATTTATATTGTTATCTAGGCTGTTGCAAATGCTTGTCGCTCTAAAGGTGAAAGTACGTTGGCCTGAAACGTTTTAAAAAGGAGTAAAACTATATTTGAATCGCGCTTGCGACTAAAGCGATCTTGCATATTAGAGCGTTTGCAAAATTTGCTGCAGAGGTAAGAAATCTGTAAGATCATATAGCGAACAGGACTTAAATAAGTGCTTTCTTGTTGACTTAACCAAAGAGTTCCATTATTAATAACTAAAAAAAAGACAGAAAACTAGCTGATATATTAACGGTCACTACCTAAGGATCACACCAGGATTACAACGCTTAAAAGGCCAAAAATGTTACCCTATTTAAGGATCGAGACCCTCAAAAATCATACGTTATCAGACGGCGCATACAGTATCTCCCCCCCCCCCCACCACCTTCCCCCTAAGGAATTTGTCTTCACCCAAGCTTACAAAGTGCTTTTAATTGAACGGCGGAAACGTTACTGATGGCATGACTCCTGGGTTCAAACAATTTACAGTGAACATATTAGTTATGAAAATTATAAGTTTACATTCAGATGCAAAAACAGCGGTGGATTGGGTGCAAAGATCATTTGGCAACAAGAGGCCTTTTGGAGGATTTGCGAAAAATCAGCTAGACAATAATCGGCAAACACTTTACCAAAGTCATTACATTTGCGAACTCACACTTTCCTAAAAGTAAGTACCTGATGTCCAAAGTTTGCTAATGACTGGCTTAAGTTATCTTAGTCCACAGGGAATAACATTTCAGGTACGAATACTAATAAAATTACAAGTTGTATATAAATAAAATTTCCAAGAATAACTTTTAATATGCCTGGAAAGAAAAACAGAACGTTCGTTCAAATTGACAAAACTCTCACTAAAATTTTTTATGTACACAATGATCCGTCCTACTGGTCTGCAGTATCACTGAAAGAAATAAAGAAAAAGGCACCAGCTTTAACCAACATTCAATAAAATGAGCTACAATAAGAGAACAATTGATATACAATGGTGAATTTATTTATATGTTTATTTTTTGATCTTGCCGTTGAAGACCCGAAGAGTCACAAGTCACAAGTTAAATTTCCACTCGTCATCTTTTTCCGGTTGGTGTTTCGTTAGGGTACTTTTTTTCATTTTTAAACAAATTTAGACTCGGAACTATTATCTATTGTTATATTCGTTTCCTTGTTCTAAGCATGAATTTTTATTCGTTTCCAAGTATTCAGCCTTTACTTCAGTATTTGTGGACCTTGAAGTGACCTGTTTTTTGTTTTCGGCCATGTATGGTTACGTTTTAAGAAACATACACGAGTGACTTCTTAATTAGACTTTTTGCAATTAAGTTTTCAATTAGGGTTAAGAAACAGCTCAAAAAACCACTTTTAAAAGATGAACGTTAGTTCGTTATTAAAAAGCTAATTGCTTTAAATTATTATCCTTTTTAACCGAATTTTACTTACTGTAAAACTGTACTGAAATCTATTCCAATAGCATCTTGCTAAAATTAGTTACTTCCTAACTAGTGATGTGATTTGGATTGTTGTTTGAACTGAATTCGGTCATTAATGTAAAATATATCCATTTTTGCAGACTAGATTTCTTCACGTTTTGCTGAACTCAGCTCAATTTCAAATACTTTTGTTCGCTAATCACGTGCAAAAACCTACAGTGGAACGTCTCCTTTGGGACCGTGACCTCTATTCAAGGGACACAAAATTTGGTCCCGAAAAAACACACATAATTTTTGTACCTATTACCTCTATTGAAGGGACACCTTTATTAAGGGGAAATGGCCAATTTTTCTGGGTCCCGAAACCCGTGTTTAACCTCCATTCAGGACACATCTTAGCACTCAAAACATGACTGACCACAAAGAGAGTTGATATCTTTAATTGTACACTAAGCAAAATTAGGGAAGCTTTCACAAATTGATTTAGCTCGATGAAATGCACTTGTGTGAATTCAATATACAATACCGCAGGGATACGCTAATGATGATTTTTAATGTTGTCTTTATTGGTTAATTATGAACAAACCCAGCCCAACCTCTAATCAGGGGACACATCTATTCAAGGGATATTTCCCTAAGTTCCGAGGATGTCCCCGTGAATAGAGGTTCCACTGTACTTTCTGCATATGTATGAGTAATATATCCTCCTTTCCTTAGAAACAACAGCATAAAATCGAGCCACTCTTGGAGAGCTAAACATTACGTGAGATCCTAGAGCCTAACAGTGCTCTGTCTCTCATCTAGCAATCGAACTACCTGAACTTAGCATAAGAATCTCACCTTGATTGTCCAAAATCCATTGTCACGTCGTCACCAATCAACACGAATGGCGCCCAGTATTTTACTGCACTGAAGTCGCCTGTCTTCTGCATACATTTCATGGTTTGATTAAGGGACTTACTTGCACTTTGCCCTGCCATCAATTGTTCGTAAAAATGTTTCATAAACACCAGAGTGGCCTCGTCGCTAATCTCCCACAGCGACGTGATAACGGCACGTGCACCAGCTGCTAAAAAGGAACGTGCAATACTAACCGCGCCCTCGGCTTTGATCTTCCCTCGCCCAGTGTAACAGCAGCTTAAGACAACAAGCTTGGCGTTTAATTTTGCATTCAATACGTCTGCCATTGACAAAAGAAAGTCTTTCTCTTCTGGTTTTTCGGAACTAGCTTTATTAGGAGACAGAATGATTTCGCCAGTTTCTCTATGACCATGAGCTGCAATGTGAACCAGGGAGACTGATTGAAGCTCGCTCAAAACTTGGTCTTTCGTAGCATTCTTTCCGATGAGAGGTTCAATTTTAAGTAATTGGCCAATACTTTTGACCTCTTTCTCAGCACCCGGAAGCGGTGCTAACTTGTCGAATTTGCCGGGGAAGCGCACAGTTTCCA
Organism: Porites lutea; assembly: GCF_958299795.1. Taxonomy (NCBI): domain Eukaryota; kingdom Metazoa; phylum Cnidaria; class Anthozoa; order Scleractinia; family Poritidae; genus Porites; species Porites lutea. Next base: position 23,920,132 of record NC_133211.1, on the reverse strand, counting down.
CCCACGGATTACCAACAAGAAGCGCACCAGATGTACTGTGGTGCCCCTCTGGACAGTCTGTTAGCAGACGTAAGGTGATTAGTGATGGAGCCAGTCGTATTCTCAGCGTCTCAGACAAATACCTGGAATGCTGGTCCACAAGGGAAGCATAGGGAATGAAGAACGATGAACCATCAGGTACAATGATAAGTTCATCGTCAGTTATCCACTGCGATGTCGGAGCTATAATGAGTTCATACATTATTTTTAGTGCATCACACTCGTCTTGTGATGAAGCATTCTCATTTGTACCTCTATCGGATGACCCTTCGATTTCTTCATCATCTGACTCGTCCCCAAAGGAGTGGCCCCCGCACCTGACTAGTTCTTTAACACCAATTTGTTCGTATGATTTGTTAATCAAATCTCTCAAGGTCTGACTGCTTTCCTTTGGTATAAACTGCAACTTCTGACTCTTGAGCAGTAACCAGATATTTAATGATTTAGGGTCTTCGTCTTCCGCGATAAATATCGTAGGTGATGAAGTTTGGCCTGAAAGGATATCCATTTTGTTCATCTGCTCTTCTGGCGATGATTTAACTGTCTTCACGCCGTATTTTAGCTTCAAGGCATCAACAAGAGCCTGTGCTCGTCCGCTCTCAGCTGTTAAAAGAGCCTCTATGGTGTTGCCTCGTCGTAATTGAAGACTCCATAAAGCTTTATAAAATCGATATTGATCCCGAAAGCTGATTTTCCATTCGTCCTTCTCATGAAGAAGACCCCTTATTTCCTCCAGTAGAGTGATACTGGATTTAAAACACTCCTCAGCTCTACAGTAGTTACTAAAGTGTTTAGTAAACTTACGACCAAGGTTCGCATATGCTTTTGCTTCTACAACTTTGTTTCCAGTCTCTTTTGCGATACTGAGGCCTTGCTGATAGAGTTCGATTGCTTTTTCAAAATTATTGAGAGAGCCATAAGCATTACCAAGATTCACATATGCTTTCCCTTCTGAATCTTTGTTTCCAGTCTTTTTCACGATACTCAGATCTTGCTGATGAAATTCGATTGCTTTTTCAAAATCGCCGAGAGAGTGATAAGCAACACCAAGGTTCCCATATGCTTTCCCTTCTGTATCTTTGTTTTTAGTCTTTTTTGCGATACTCAGACCTTGCTGAAGGCATTTGATTGCTTTCTCAAAATTACCGAGAGAGTAATAAGCAGCACCAAGATTCACATATGTTTTTCCTTCTGAATCTTTGTTTCCAGTCTTTTCGGCGATACTCAGACCTTGCTGATGAAATTCGATTGCCTTTTCAAATTTACCGAGAGAGTCATAAGCAAGACCAAGGTTCCCATATGTGCCTCCTTCTGCATCTTTGTTTCCAGTCTTTTGGGCGATACTCAGACCTTGCTGATGAAATTCGATTGCCTTTTCAAATTTACCGAGAGAGTCATAAGCAAGACCAAGGTTCCCATATGTGCCTCCTTCTGCATCTTTGTTTCCAGTCTTTTGGGCGATACTCAGACCTTGCTGATGAAATTCGATTGCCTTTTCAAATTTACCGAGAGAGTCATAAGCAAGACCAAGGTTCCCATATGCGCCTCCTTCTGCATCTTTGTTTCCAGTCTTTTGGGCGATACTCAGACCTTGCTGATGAAATTCGATTGCCTTTTCAAATTTACCGAGAGAGTCATAAGCAAGACCAAGGTTCCCATATGCGCCTCCTTCTGCATCTTTGTTTCCAGTCTTTTGGGCGATACTCAGACCTTGCTGATGAAATTCGATTGCCTTTTCAAATTTACCGAGAGAGTCATAAGCAAGACCAAGGTTCCCATATGCGCCTCCTTCTGCATCTTTGTTTCCAGTCTTTTGGGCGATACTCAGACCTTGCTGATGAAATTCGATTGCCTTTTCAAATTTACCGAGAGAGTCATAAGCAAGACCAAGGTTCACATATGTTTTTCCTTCTGTATCTTTGTTTCCAGTCTTTTGGGCGATACTCAGACCTTGCTGATGAAATTCGATTGCCTTTTCAAATTTACCGAGAGAGTCATAAGCAAGACCAAGGTTCCCATATGCGCCTCCTTCTGCATCTTTGTTTCCAGTCTTTTGGGCGATACTCAGACCTTGCTGATGAAATTCGATTGCCTTTTCAAATTTACCGAGAGAGTCATAAGCAAGACCAAGGTTCCCATATGCGCCTCCTTCTGCATCTTTGTTTCCAGTCTTTTCAGCTTCCTTTAATTGTAATTCGAAGTGATCCCTGGCTGTTTGAAAATCACCCCGCTCGTAAGCTGCAATTCCAAGATGATAACTGCACAAGCAGGCCTGAAAGGAGACAAATAAACATGTTTCATTTCCACAGTAATTAAAGCGTGCTATAAATGTTACAACACTGAGATTTTAGTTACTTGCATCTGTTAGAAAAGAATTATTTTTTCACAAGCCATAAACATTGTACAGAGGAATTTATGACCTACTCCTTATGTAATTTTCACGTCTTTCCTCGAGACTACATGCAAGGCATCTTGGACAATCGTGAATCGTTTCTTTTCGCAGGGATACATAAAGAGTTAAGGCAATTATGTAAATTCTACTATTCTGAATTAACACTAGTGTTTCCAGTGGAATTTTACAGAGAATATAAACTGTCAACATCAGCAGTGAAAAGCTGATGCTTTATTAGCAGTTGTCTTTTGTAGGCTCTTTTGTATTAATTACAGGAATTTTTTAAATTTGAGGCGGCAGAACTGCCTCAGGACCTTACAAATCGATGAGGCGTACAATGTAAACACAACTTTAGTTTAATCCACAGAAATTCATGTACACGCTGTCAATGGCTACCATTGATTTTCCTTGCAAACGATTCCTTGTGAACAATGTCTTGATTCGGTGATACGATAATGCGATGTGAACGTGATAGTGCAATATAGGCTTAACTGATGCGATGCGACGCGATGCGATGCGGTAAAGAAAACTAAAGGAAGAAACAGAAAACTAGCATTACAAAGGCGAGCTAGGGGCGATACGAAATTACAATACAATAAGGTAAAGCAGTAATTCTGAAACTTACATCTGTGTCCTTGTTCCGTTATTGACATAAACCTTAGTCCTTAATCCGTTCCTTGATTACTTTTAACCGTAGAATGTTCAACTTAAAAACTAACACAGCGAAAAGCGTTCCGAAACGTTCAACTAGCGTGGTCATCCGGGACCGCTCGGTCCCAGGCCACCGCAACGTAAGTTTCTGTCATGTCACGCAGTGTCACGCGCAATGCTGCCGTGACATTCCCGGCCCCTAAACGTCCGGGGGGCGTTTACTTCTCCTGATCTCCTTCCTGTTCCTCTTTGGGCAGGATTAGGACAAGCTTGTTGATTGGTCTTCTAAGCGTAGTTTCTCGTGTTTTGACGACAACAGATCTGATAAGGCCCTGGGCGTCCGGCTCTACTCGCACAACGCGGGCCAACGACCAGGCATTACGTGGGACGTTCTCTTCTCGGATTATCACGACATCCCCTTCTACCAGGCTTCGCTGAGGATGTTGCCATTTGCGCCTTTCCTGCATCACAACGAGGTACTCCTTCTTCCACCGAGTCCAAAATAGATTTGCCAAGTATTGCACTCTTCGCCACCGACGACGCATGTATACATCGTTCTTCTGGAACTTCCCTGGGGGTGGCAGTATCACATTTGACTTGGTCGTCAGGATATGGTTGGGAGTAAGCGGTTCAAGATCGTCAGGTTCTCCAGACACTGTCGTCAAGGGCCTAGAGTTGATAACAGCCTCAACTTCACACAAGAGGGTGCGGAATGATTCTTCGTCCAAACAATGACCGTACTCATCCATTAGGCCAGCAAGAATCTTCCTTGTAGTTTTGATCTGACGCTCCCACACGCCGCCCATGTGGCTAGCGGCGGGTGGGTTAAAAGTCCAATCAATGTTCTCTCTCTGTAGCTTGGCTCGGATTTCTTCATGATCCATCTCTTGTATAGCTTGGAGCAGTTCATTGTGTGCGCCAACAAAATTTGAACCGTTGTCGCTTCTCATTTCCCTCACCGGACCACGTCGTGCTATGAAGCGCCGAAGTGCTTGAATAAATGAACTTGACTCGAGGGTACTTGCGACTTCAATATGGACTGCTCGGCTGACCAAACATGTGAAGAGGGCACCATACCTCTTCACCTCCCTGCGTCCTTCCTTAATTAAGAAGGGGCCAAAGTAGTCGACGCCCGTGTATGTAAATGGTGGTGCTGGAGAGATGCGATCCCTGGGTAGATCAGCCATCTTTTGCTCGCCTGGCTTGCCATGGTTGCGGCGACAGAAGACACACTTTGAGGTTACATGGCGCACTGCTGCGTTAACTTTGATGATCCAATACTTCTCTCGAAGAGTTGCAATGACGTGGCTACGTCCAGCGTGGCCCAACCGTTTATGAGCGTGACGGATGAGAAGAGTTGTAACATGACTCTTCTTTGGTAAAATGACTGGGTGCTTTGTCTCAAATGGTAAATCTGCACGTCTGAGTCGACCTCCAACTCTGAGGACACCATTGTCCAGGAAGGGATCAAGGCGACGAACAGGACTGTCATTCTTTATACCTCCTTTCTTCTGCCCTCGCAGCTTATTCTTCTCGCCTTCCTTGAGAGCGTGGACTTCCTTGCCAAAGGCTGAAGCTTGAACAAACTTCAGAATAGCCAATTCAGCTGTCGCTAGATCTTGTACAGTAAGAGGCGAGTGTGGCTCTTCGGCACTCTTAAACTTGACTACCTTGGTCGTTGCAGGCGATCTCTGGTCTGCAAAGTTTCTGTCGCCACTTGTGGTTCCATTCTTGACATTTAAACGATTGTTACGCCGCTTTCGCAAGGTCTCTTTAACTCGCAGGAACACAGCTACGGCCCTTCGCAAACGATGCCAATCAGAAAAGCTTTTGATCAGCTTGTTTGTGGTGTTATCCACCTGATTAATGCTGACCGCACTGCTTGTCGTTACCTTCCTTACTTCTGGATCATCATCTGGGACTTGGCCCAACGTGGATGGTTGTTGCGGCCACTCGTTCTCGGGTTTCCATAAGAATTCTGGACCTTCTAACCAACGCTGCCCTTCTAAAAGAGCAAGTCCATTAAGGCCCCTTGAAGCATCATCTGCCGGATTCTCCTTAGTGGCTACATACTTCCACTGATTCGGGTGTGAATGGTCGCGGATGAGCTGCACCCGGTTTGCAACAAAAACATGAAACCGCTGTCGTTCATTAGCGATATAGCGCAACACAGTGGTGGAATCTGTATGGTACACAAACTCTGGGTCGCCATCTACCTCTCTTTTTAACATTTCTCCAACTCGGATGGATGTGGTAGCAGCAGTTAGCTCGAGACGCGGAATTGTGACTGACTTGATAGGGGCGAGACGTGATTTCCCCATTAGGAACGTACAGTGAACGCGATTGCTGTCATCACACAGCCGTAGGTAAGCAACAGTTCCATATCCCATGGAACTTGCATCAGAGAAGAGATGTACTTGCTGGGACGTCACGGTTCCGAACTCTGGCGGCTTGACACACCTGTTTGCCTTGAACTGCTCTAGCAGAGGAAGCTCGCTTAGCCACTTGGCCCATCTAGTTTGGTACTGATCAGGAATGGTGTCATCCCATCCGATATCTTCACGACAAAGGTCCTGAAGTATCTTCTTGGCCGGAAGTGTGAATGGCGCGGCAAAGCCCAGTGGGTCATAAATTGATGAGATAACAGATAAGATGCCCCTTCTTGTTGGCGGCTTATCATTAATAACTATACGAAACTTGAAGACGTCAGATTCTACGCACCATAGCACCCCAAGGGCGCGTTCAACAGGTAGACGGTCGTGACCCAGATCAAGGTCTCTAGCTTCCTTAGAACGCTTCTCCGTTGGGATGGATTCCAGAACAGCACGACTATTGCTTGTGAATTTTGTTAAGTTGAAGCCTCCATGCTCACATGCTTGGCATAGACCTTGGATAAGCTCAATGGCTGTCTGCTCGTCTTTAACTGAACGAAGGCAATCATCTACATAGAAATTTCGGCGGATAGTATCCGCTGCAAGTGGACCACTTTCGTGTTCCATGTCCTTAGCAGTCTCCTTCAATGCAAAGTTGCAACAGCTTGGGGATGAAGCCGCTCCGAAGAGGTGCACCGTCATTTGATATTCCTGGATGGGCAACTCCAGATTGCCATCGGGCCACCAGAGGAACCTGAGGAAGTCACACTGGTCATCGGGCACCTGAACCTGGTGAAACATCGCCTCTATATCCGCCATGAATGCCACGGGCTCTTGGCGAAAGCGTGTAAGAACTCCAATCAGAGAGTTGGTAAGGTCAGGGCCTGACATTAGTTGGTCGTTCAAGGAAGTGCTTCCGTGTCTAGCGCTACAGTCGAAGACCACACGTATTTTCTGGGGCTTCCTAGGGTGGTAGATACCATGGTGTGGCAGGTACCATACTTTGCCAGGGCCAGCTTCCAGACGGTCATCTGGCACTCGTCGTGCATAACCCTTTGCAATCATTTCATTCACAAAGTTGACATAGTCATCCCGATAGCTCTCGTCACGTAACATCTTTCTCTGCCAAGTTGCTCGTTTCAGCGCTTGAACTCGGTTGTTTGGCATTGTCACCTGAGGGTCTCTGAATGGCAATGGTATCACATAATGGCCGTCGCGAAGGTGGACGTTTTCCCTTATCCTACTGATGAACTTCTTGTCCTCTTGGGAGTAGCCGTATTCATCAGGGCTAGACTTGTGATCGTTGAAATCTAGTTCAAACATTTGCTGTATGGCTTGGGGTGATATCACCTCTTTGACTGATTCCGCTTCCCGTACCGTGATTCTGTGACAAGTAACATTGCCAGGACTTGAAACGTTCTCCACATACAAAGGCCCAGACAGAGTCCAGCCATGGCGCAATCGCATTGCATATGGCCCCTTGACATCACTTGGTACAACCTCTAGAGGTTCTATAGCTGCAGGACAATTACTGCCGATTAATAGGCCAATCTCCAAGTTCGGTATAAACTCTGGTATCTTCTCAGCAACACTGCGAAGATGCTCCCACCGTTTGACTCCTTCAGGGGTAGGAATCTGCTTTTCGGTCACTGGTATCTCGAATCTCGTGTAAGACTGCGGTAGCTCAACTGGATTCTTGCCTTCCATGTCCATCACCAACAAGTCAGAGACAACAGTGGTGGATATCAGGCTTTGGCCATGCATAGTGCCCAGCTGTAACTGCGTCTTTTTGCCATCAACGCTCATCTTCTCTCTAAGACTCTCAGTCAGAAAGCAACCACTGCTGCCATTGTCGTAGAAGGCATAAGTGGTGACGGTCTCGTCGCCGCCTTTCTTCTTTACACGTACTGGTAGGATGGCATGAAGCACAACTGATTCTGCAGGTCTAGCGGTACTACAGGAGGTAGATTGAAGGTTGGTACAGGCATTGCCCACTGCCTTGTCATTCTCTTGTTTACTATTGTCCCTTGGTGGAATTTGGAATCCACTAATGTGAAGGGCTGAGGGATGCAGTCGTCCACAGAATTTACATTTCCGTCTGTTTGGGCAGTTCCTTGAGATGTGGTTCGTTCCGTAACATCCAAAACACATGTTCCTTTCTCTCAGGAAGGCTCTCTTAAGTTCTGGCGTCTTCTTGTTGAATAAATCACAGTCATCCAAATCATGAGCAAGGTTGCAAAGGTGACATGGGGGGCGACCATAGTTACTTGGAGGCCCGGCCCCGTATACAGCCGGAGGCACGACGGCTCCAAGTGGTGTCGTCACAAAACTGTTTTCCTTTGGTCTCCATGGAATTCCCGGTTTCCTTGGTGGCCTTTTTCCTTTACCGGGCGGTTCCTTTTCTTTGGGTTTAACATCTTCCTTACTCTTGCTAAGGGCCTCTTTGCCGAACACCGGGTCATTGGCAGACTCTGACGCATACTCCACAAATTTGGCAAGGTCTGCGAAACACGTTACACCGTCCTCCCTTCTCTTCTTCTTTAACACCTGATCTCTCCATTTAGCTTGCAAGTTGGCCGGAAGCTTGGAGACCACCGACTGCATGTTTGGTGCATGGTCGAGCACACGCATGTATGAAATACTCTTCATAGCAATGTTACACTTTGTCAAGAATATTGACAGTCGCTTCAAGCCTTGGTTGTCATCATATCTAACAGGAGCCCAGTGGATGATTTTGTTGAGGTAAGCAGTGGAAATCTTGTACGGGTCACCGTATTCTTTCTGAAGCAGTCGTCTGGCTTCCGTGTAACCTGCTTCAGGGTCCATGTGTAGACATCCTTGAATAAGGTCTGCCGGTTCACCTTGAAGATGCTGATTTAGATAATACAAGAGATCAGAACCGGTAGATGCTTTGGAGCAGATACGTGTATCAAAGGCCATAACAAAGGTCTTGTACTCGATTGGGTCACCTGTGAACTTAGTTATTGTTGGTTGAGGCAGTGTCATAGCAGCTGTTAACTGTTGGTGTGTTGCAATAATTGTCTCATTTTGCTTCTGCTGTAACTCGATAACATTCTGAAAGGTACGTTCTGCTAACTGAGGTGATCGAGCTTCAGAGACTCCATGACTGCTTTCCTTAGAAGTTTCCCGGAGACCGTTACCAGTCAACGGTGTCGATGAAATTCCATCTGCAAACAAGCCAGGGCTGAAATCTGCGGCCTTGGGATTCTTGGGGGAGCTGCTAACCTCCGTATTTATAGCTGGTGTCATCTCTTTGGTGGCAGAGGAGCCAAGCGGGTTGCGACTCACAGTAACGTTGTCAGGTGACGATTTTGCTGCAGACTTTAACACAATAGGTGTAAAGGAGGCAGCCACTGACGGTGGACTTGAGCCAAGTGGAGGTGGGGGAGCCTCGTGTTCCTTATCAATTTCACTCAATGTCTTCTCCCTTGCTTCGGTTTTTGCTATTTCCATTTCAAGTTCCAATTCTTCTCCCGCAGCACGAAGAGCCTGTTTCCGCTTAAGCATCAATCTTTCAGCCTTTAACTCTGCTAGACGGACTCTCTCTCGGTCTCTTGCAGACAACCTTGAACTTGCCTTAGACGATCGTTCAGATCCTTTGCTACTTCTTCCATCTAACTGATCAATCAAGCGGGCCTCAGCCTGTGATATCCAAGCGTGTAATGGGTGTAAATATGCCATCATATCTTCGACCTTATCCTTGTAATGGGCATGTTCATGGTCTTTATCCTTTTCCTGGGTTAACTCTTCATAGTAAGCTGAAAAGGCTTCCCTGTACTGTTCGATAAGATCCTTCAAGATCATTGTCTCGTCCTTTACGAGGTGCAAGTTGTTAACATCAACCATTAGCTGGGATATCTCAGTTCTCTTTCTGGATACAGATCGGAAAGCATTTGCGTATTGCCGTTTTAGTCTGTTGCGCTTTTCTTCTTGACCCTTTTCTGTCAAATTTCGTCTCCGCGGGCCTAGAGAATCTGGTAATTCGCCAGTGTTTGAAGATTGACTCAGAAATGGTTCTTCCATTTTTCTGTCTGTGTTTTCTTCTTCGAAATCCTCAAGGATGCCTGGAACATTGAAGTCGTCCGTGTGATCCTGGGAACTAGTTTCGGCCATACGTGAAGCGAATCAACCCGCCGCAATTCTTTCACAAATCCAGTAAAATCCAAACAAAGTTAACGTAAATTAAGCAAATAACTCCTTCGAAGCACGCAGAACGCCGATGTACAGATTTTTCTTTACGAATGAGGCGGCAGAACTGCCTCAGGACCTTACAAATCGATGAGGCGTACAATGTAAACACAACTTTAGTTTAATCCACAGAAATTCATGTACACGCTGTCAATGGCTACCATTGATTTTCCTTGCAAACGATTCCTTGTGAACAATGTCTTGATTCGGTGATACGATAATGCGATGTGAACGTGATAGTGCAATATAGGCTTAACTGATGCGATGCGACGCGATGCGATGCGGTAAAGAAAACTAAAGGAAGAAACAGAAAACTAGCATTACAAAGGCGAGCTAGGGGCGATACGAAATTACAATACAATAAGGTAAAGCAGTAATTCTGAAACTTACATCTGTGTCCTTGTTCCGTTATTGACATAAACCTTAGTCCTTAATCCGTTCCTTGATTCCTTTTAACCGTAGAATGTTCAACTTAAAAACTAACACAGCGAAAAGCGTTCCGAAACGTTCAACTAGCGTGGTCATCCGGGACCGCTCGGTCCCAGGCCACCGCAACGTAAGTTTCTGTCATGTCACGCAGTGTCACGCGCAATGCTGCCGTGACAAAATTCTTAATCTCATTTCCAGACCCCTTGTCAGTTTTGAATATATAGTCTTGTCATTTTCTTTAACGGTCACTTAAGATCACTTTTGAAAATGTATGTTGAATAGCACGAAACGACACGTTTATAAAAATGCGAAAACTCACAATGTTTATCACCACTGTTTGTGTGGGCAAAGTGTACACCCGTTTTCAGACCTAAACGGCGCAAAAAACCCTACCCGATGGGGCGGCACAAACCTATATAGCTTATATAAGGGAGGACCCCCCCCCCCCCGGGTCTATTCAGACCCGCAATCGCATCGCATCCTGTACTGGATCAAAAATGAGGAGAGCATGAAGCTGTTTGCAGGTACCGATACAGAGGGCAGCAGAGATGGCTTAGCTTCGCCTGCCGAATTCTGTAAACCGGCAGGGCTTTGTGTGAAATTTGACCATCTTTTTTACAGTGAAACCTCTATAAAGCGGAACCTTCCCAAGTGTCCCCTTCATAGAGGTTTGTAAAAATTGCGCAACAGAAATTAGCCAAGTACAATTTATTTTATTGTCCGCGTCCGCTTAACAGAGGTGTCCGCTGAATAGGGGTTCGCTATAAAGGGAAATATAAGACGTTAATTTCGGGATCCGGCTTAGTGTCCGCTTAACAGAGTGTGTCCGCTTCATTGGCGGTCCGCTTAAGAGAGGTTTCACTGTATATGTGTGATGCCCAAACCACAGGGCACCCACACATACTGTTTGACTGTGTCTCCGCCGATTGTTATTTTATAGTAAATGTACTAGATTTACCGTTTGCCTCACCTAAAGTGATATATCGCTATATGTGAGGCAAACCGTAAATCCACTACATTTACTATAAAATAACAATCGGCTACAAAAACAGATTGTGTGGGTGCCCTGTGCCCAAACCAACTGTATCAAGGTATTCACCACTCTGCATGAAACTGCTGCATTTCTGCACGTAGTACGAAAGCTTTCTCCTTCCACGAGGAGCATGCAAAGTACGAGCTTTGCAACCTACAAGATGCCGTTACACTGCTTAAAGAGTCTAAAGAAACATTGCACTATCTTCGCCGCAACGAGGCCTTGATACGAGGTGAAATTCCAAGCTTGCCAACATTTTCCATGACCTACAGTCCACGTAAAGAGGGTGTGAATGGGGTTAACCGAATAGCGACATGGACGGACATTATCTATATTTTATTTTCACAGAAAAAGGAGCATCTTGTATTTTTCCTACGTTTCTGGGAAGAAACCTAAGATACCACGGACTTTCTAAATTTAATTGAAAAGACAAAAAAGGTGAAAAACCGAACATTTGTTGTTTCGATGGACGTCACAAGTCTTTTTAGAAATATACCACTAGAGGGTATTGAAATTTTGCATAGCATATGAAAATTTCTACAAAGTAACCCACCTATTCCTCCACATTACCTGCGAGAAAAGCTTACATTAATCCTCAAAGAAAATTATTTCCAGTTCATTGGAAAGCAGTCCACCTACAAATCCACGGTACCGCGATGTGTACAAAGACAGGAGTTTTCCTTTTGCCAACATTTTCATGGCATATATTGAAACACAAAGTCTAAGCAAAATCGACTTTAAACCTACGGTTGGGAAACGTTACATGGATGACATTTTTTCGCTGTGGGACATAAGTAAACCTCAGACATCGTAGCCTTCTTCGAACAAGCAAACTTACATTACCCTACTGTTAAATTCGCCACCGAAATTCCGACTGAGACAATGTTTTTAGCCCGGGGGGGAGGGGGGGTACTCCATATAATGGCTTATACTGGGAGGCCCCGCCCGAAAGGGGTACATTTTTCAAGCTTCAGATATATATGAAAGGGTAAAGGAATTTTACTCTTTGAAGTATATGAAAGGGAAGGAAGTCTGTCATTTGGGTCTGTGAAAGGGCCCAAGGACTAACAGACGATTTTATGGCTTTATAAAGTCGAGAAAACGTTCTAGTTTTGTGATCGATTCCTGTTTAAAAGACAGTGCATTTACAGCAGTTAAAAGGGAAGCAAAGTTCTAAACAAGGTATGTGAAAGGGGTACTATTTGTTTATAGAAGGTATACGAAAGGGGTACCTTTTTCGCAAAAAAATGGTATATAAAAGGGTAAGGGGTTGGACCTCGGGGCGGACCATCCTTGTATAAACATTTGTTGAGTACCCCCCCCGGTTTTAAGACACAGTTGCATACAAAGGCACAACATTCAACGAAAAAGCTATCCTTGATGTAAAGACACATTTTAGACAAACGGAAATCTTCCTTCGCCCCTTGTCACACATTGATTGTTCAAAGGAAAAGCCTTTAGCCAGTTAAACAACGTTTGAGGAAAGAGGGTCTCAATGGGGTGGTGGCATTTACGGGTTATCGGCTAAAATTTTGGCTCTTTTACGGCTATCGGTTAGTTTTTTTCAGTTACGGTTAACTATAAAGTTAAAAATATTATTTCTTTGTTTCAAAGAGTTAAATATTAATAAACCTGTATTTTTTTTGTATCTTTAAAGCAAAAAAAATGTCTTAGGATCATCTCGGGATGAAATAAGTTATTCTTCTGAAAATTTTTAATATTTCATAAATCATGCTTTTAGAGTATTCCACTTCTAATATCATTTTACGCATAGAGGTGTTAACTATGAAAACGTTTGTCATCTTTTGCATCTTGGCATGATTTCCTTTTCTTCAGGGGCTACTGATTCGTTCTTCGCGTCGCTTTGTATTTGCTACCCTGGCTACCCTCTTCTCTTTGTGCTACCACGATAGGGTCTTTACCCCACTGAAGAACAGATTGTACAACATGAACTAAAAAAGAACAAGCATACAGATTGAGACTCGAACAATTCTGTGACTCTCACATTTACAAGTGTCGGAGCCAAGCTGAGAAGTACGCGGCTTTGGAGATCTTTGCCGCAGTTTTCTCATTCTCTTAAACTGACATGAACTCTTTGTTTAAAATAGAAACAAAAGGTTAAGCTATTGCCAGTCAATTAAAATTTTTTGTGAGCCATGAAAAGGACCATTCCAAATGAAAGACATAACAGTTTATTTGAACAGAATCTTCGTGAAAAGCAAAACTAGCAGAAACGGGAACGTAAAGAGCCAAGAAACTAGCCGCGAAATAAGAAACACAACCGTTCTAAGTGAGTTTAGCACCTTCCTCAAATTATCAAATCTAAGGAGCAACGGTTAAAATTTTTCAATTTTTACGGCTATCGACTAAATTTTGGGCCGCTTTACGCCGATCGGTTAACCCCTTTGAGACCCTAAGGAAAGTATTTCAAGTCTTAAAAAACGCTTGATGGACAGTGGCTACCAACACAGTTTGACATAAAAATTGCTATCAGAAATAAGTAAATTAAAAACTCACAGAAACTGGAAATCACATGTGAGTCACTATGAATCTTT